>NC_081414.1:729687686-729992686 GCF_030272615.1 Cryptomeria japonica
ACTAAAACTTTGACTAAATTATGTTTGAAAAAAATATTGAGCCAAAATTTGTGAGAAATTACTATTTGGCATATAATTTATCAACGCCATTACTTTAGCAACCACTTGCATAAACTTCATTAGTTGACAATGATGTAATTCACTAGCTCCATCTTCATCAGCCCTATCTTTATTAGCAATATAATTTATCAACACCATCACTTTAGCAACCACTATTCTTAACTTCATTATTTGATAATGATGAAATTTATTAGCAAAGATCTTAAATATCAAAGGGAATCCATAGTTTGGTAGTGGATATCTAATGGTTTTTAGAGTCAAATACTGTAATAAATTTTGATAGAAAGATGTCTACTAGTGATTATGGTTGACAACTATCAATAGTCGATAAATTTGACAAAGCAAGAGCATGCACTTGACTCAACATATATCATTGTACCATGTTATGTGACCTATTGATTATGATATGGTACATTTATCATGTCAAACCCAATGACATAATATACTTGAATGGTGATAGTATAATACATAACTAAACATTTTTTTGGTTTAACTTGGATCTAGTTGTGTATACAAAGAAAATAAACTTCATAAATATAAGGAAATATATTCTTTGAATTTAAATCAAGTGAGAATTACACAATAGTTACTATGGGACTAAAGTTAATGTTATAGGTTAACTTATGATGATTTGGATGGATAATTAAGATGATTCAAAAATAGGTTTTCAAATCACCAAGATAGATAGACATTTAAGGGGTTCTTTCTCCCAACTTACCTAACACACTAGGTTCCCTAGACCTACTCAAAACTGAACTAACTTAGTGAGAACAAAAAAAACACTTCAATTATCAAGGGAATACATTTAAAACAACTTAGGACATTGATAAAGACCTTTCCCATTCATTTTATATGTTATTTGACATGTGGGATGATGACATGCTTCACAACCACCCCAAATTCCTAGTAGCCCTCCCTTTTAGAACAATCATTAATATCTTTTTATATAGAACGTATATTAGGACTACGAAATTATTTTTGGATATTTAAAACATATCAAAAAATGAGCCTAAGGTTTTTTGGAAAGTATGCATCAAAAATTGACTTCTACCGCTGCTCAAGAGCCCCAATTAGCCCTATTTTACAAAGCAAGTGCCTTATTTTTACACTCCAAAACTAAAAAAATAATATGTAAAGGTTTAAAACATCCTTAAAAAAGAATTTAAATACGTTTTGGGCACCCAATCATTCAGATTTAACACAGACCCACTCAAACCTTCACTTCTTTAACCTAACACATGGTGATGTTAGGCAACCATTGCAACAAACATGCTTAAAAAGTTGACCCATGCAAAAAATGAAATAAAACCACTTGTATAATTAAAATTAAAATTGCACTTTCTGAGTTGATCACTTGAACAGTTCAATGCATATGCACACATTTATTTTACAGTTGTATCTTCAAAGCAAGCCCAAATGCATTGTACTTACCAACAGGAAGTAAAATTGTACAGGAGAACTTTCTTGTCCTCCCTCTATGGGTATAATTCTATACGGGTCTCATTCTCTGTACGTAAATTAATTGTGCCAGAAGTTTGCTTTGACGTTGACCCACTTTAGATAAGGTATGACAGCCATATGTGAGCTTCAAGTTGCACTAGCATTTTCAGTTCCCAATACTTAATCCACAACATTGAATCTATGATTTTAATGATGATCAATAAGCCCAAACTGCCAATCGGCTTTAGTTTTAACAAAATTATTGTGCATACAGTTCTGATTGTCGAAAGTTTTCTTTTTTCAACTTTCTATTGTAAGGAGTAGAAGCTGTGATCTCAAAAAAATGAGTCAAGTTCATCCCGACTCTCCCTTTTCTCCCCATGTTTGTATTGATCATAAATTTTGTTCAACCTCATCTACTGTCTTCACGGTTTGGAAGAAATCTCTCTTGCTAAATGGCAAAGGATTCACTGTGTTTGACTCGTTGGGACATCTGGTTTTCAGAGTCCAGCTTCTTCTCATGGACGATGCAGGCCAGCTTCTTCTCACATTGAAGCGCAAGGTATCCTTTTACATTACTTTATTTATTATCTGGCATTTATTTTTTTTGCAGTTTATGTATTGAAAAGATCGTTCTAAAATCAATTATGCATGTCTTCTAAATGATCTTACATTCACTGGATTGGGTTTAAACGATACACTGTAAGTTTAGGTAATTCATCTAAACTCAGATTAATAGGTGGGTTTTTGTAGAGGAGCAAATATGATTTTAGATGTATGTTGAAGTTTAGAGTATGTTGATTAAGTCAAATCATTCAGTGATCCATTATTAGGAAGAAGATGTAAAGACTTTTGGATCATATTCAACGATCCATCATCAAAAAAAGTATAATGAATTTATCACATTCAATAAATTGTCATTAGGAAGTGTATGTAACGACATTTCAGATCACACCCAGTGATCTATTATCAGAAAGAAAATAATGAACTTACATATTCTGTGAGAGAGGAAGAACTTATGCAATATGTGCATTGTAATTGTATATATATTCAATATTTTTTGTAAGTTACAATTAATTATCAAAGCCCCACTTGGGCGCTCCATTTTGTGCATTCGGTGGAGAGTAGCAACAAGTGGCCATCTTTTTACTCAGTCTTCACTTTAGTTAGGAAAGTTGAACTTTCTATGTTGATTCACTTTTTATTAAATTAATTATTAGTTTATAAAATTAAAATATAATATTTGGAAAAGAAATAAGGCTAATATGAATCAGTAATTTCTTTTTTTGAAAGAATCAAACTAATATATTGTTAATAACAACAATAGTTATAATGTATTTTCAAGCTTAAAACTTCACCTAAGATCGACACTCTAAACACTAGAAGAATTATAGTAACATAATGCCATAAAAAATATGACATTCTTCATACCATGTCCTTAATAGACATGGCAAGAAGACTTACGAAACCGCCAATGGTTTCTCACAGACCATCAACAAAAACGTAACAACTGCCATTAGTTGCTACTAATTTTTTCTTTTCTTTATTTCATAAGTACCAACTTAATCGACCAATCTTCTTGTTCTAACTTAGAAGTGTAGACTTCATAATTTCTTCATTCACCATAGATGAGACAACTCTACACCACCACCTATGGTTGTACTCAAAGGTGGTAAGATCTTGAGATCAAAATCTCCATTAGACCTAGATCTACATCTCGAGGGTTCATTCTAGATGACCCTGCTTGCATATTCCTTCGAGGGATAGTTTGCTCTTGAAGTCTAGAGGAATTTCACCCTCTCCTCTTTTAAGAGTTCTTTGATCTCTCTTTGATCTAGGTCTATTTATTAAAATTAGCCCAACAATAATAAAGCAATTTCTAATTGTCTTCAAATTGTGTACATACATACACAATTACATAGGGGGACATATCCTTCCAAATAATACCGAATTCTATAGAGAGTGACTCAAGCACACATCACATATACACAAGACGACTAGCTCATTCATGTTATAAATACACCGTGACTAGCTCCAACATACATCACATGTATACAATGACTAGCTCCAATATGCATCACATAGATTTAGTGATTAGCATTTACATAGTGAGAAATTGGAACATCCACAATGGATAACTATCACTTGCTCATAATGCATCCATTATGCACTATATTGTGGGTCTCATCCTTTTCCTTGGTCTTCTGCACCAATGAGCAAGTGGGAACATGATTCAATGCATCCCATGCTACATCAAGTGTTTGTCCTCATCCTAACAAGGTCAAGTATACCATTTTCACATCAAGACATGCTAATTATACAATGTGATTGGTCCAATTATTACCTACTTATTCTTCATTAGAAACTCTTTTCCCTATAGTCCATCGACATCCATCATGAACATGCAACTAGCCTTGAGGCCTACATGCTACTGGAAAAATTTGCCCAATATCCTAGATCAATGTGAGGTATCCTTCGCCTGCATGCAACTAGCGTTTTAACCATCCACTAACTAGGTGGTATGACTGATAGTGTACCGACATAGTGCACTCCTTGACTATTATCAATCTCGAGCAGATAAGCTTATCTTATGCAAGCTATAAGATTTATTATTCGTTGATCACCTCAGACAGAGATGACTAGTCTACGTGCTAGAGGAATACAATCCTCTGTCTATGCTCTCGTAAGAACATATCTCCATTTGTTCTCTTAAAAGTCAGCACTTGTACATGGCTTACAATTATAACTGGACGAGAGGTTCCTAATTCAGAACAAGCAGATTATAATTGAGACACGTCTAAGAGTATTTACATAAACTCTTATAGGTCTAGGATTTAATTTCACTTGGATCCAACTCAATATGGTCTCTACTCAATACATAAACAAACTGAGTATAAGGTGGTCTACCCTTTCACTTTATCAACTCATCATTTAAAAAAATAATATATATTAAATACAAGTTATAAGGCATTCTTAACTCTTCCATAATCTTCTAGTGCCTTTTGGGCCTCATTTGAAGCCTACTAAAGTGGAAAGGTCAACAAGTTATGAACAACCCTATACCTTGGAGTTATCTCCCCTAGTCCCTTCCCCTACAGACTTGAGGTCACATGGGCATTCTTCACCCAAGCACCACCTATGTTCCCAATTCCAAATGGGTCAAAGCCACACATATTTCTCTTGACATGGTCTCTTTAAAGGATCTTCGTACTAGTTTTCTCATAAACAAGATTTCATTAATCAATAACATTGACACTAGTTGAAACATTATAACTTAGTCCCTACTTTACCATCCCATACTACAACACTTCACTTTAAAGATACTGAGGTTTTTGACTCAAGTCCTTTTATTATTATTCATAAACCAATTTGAATGTCCCAAGGTTGGTTTTATCAACCTAAGGGCTAAACTTATTAATTAACCTAAAACTAACATAGTCCCCACAACCCCTAAGAAGCCTTCCATCCAAAATTCACATAATATATTTAATTGAGAGGTTCTTCTACCTTGGGAGTCAGTAGATATCTTGTAGTCATATAAAGTCTTTACCCCAATATCCAAATACCATTGTAAATTTATATAGATTATACTATCATTATGCAAAATAAGGATAAAATGGCGTTAAAGTAACTTAATTCACCTATTGCCCACTACTGTAGAATTTCCCCAAATGACCCATAAACACATGCATCTTGGTATCTTCTCAATATAACCCTATCTCTAATATCTTCAATATTACAAGTATCCAAAAATTACGGGTCTTACAACATAAGTGAAGCCTTGCCTTAGTCATTAATCCTACCCAATATTCCATCACCCAACACAAACATTAGTACCCCTTTTATTTGAATTAATATAGGACTCATATTTTAATGAATTTATTAAAACACATATGGAAGTCCTGTAATGCATAATATAATGAGACACACTAAAATGAGTGCTAATTAAGCATGGAATTGGACACCCTAATTAAAGGTGTACAATTTACAACACTACAATAAGAAAACCTAAAAAATAATTGAACACTATGAAAATTCTCATAGAGTATAATCAACATCACTATTACGAACATCCATAAAATCTCAATGCTATAAAAAAACATAAGTTGGATAACCTCCCCATCTATAGAAGAACCCAAACTAGAGAACAGACCTCACAAAATGCCTCCCTATATTCCTAGGTGTGAATCATATAGTTTCCATACTTTCCACATCAAATAGGTAGAATCAACGAGATAGAGAGCTCTAACCATCCATTAAGAGTGATTCACAATTGAATTCTTTAAAACTAAATATAAATATTTTTTGAAAAAGTGCATGTCCTACATGCCATAAAATTTGACAAGATACACAATTATATGATAAACCAATTTAGTCAAATTAATTAAGAGAAATAAAACGTTTAACATAATTTGAGTCCATATGTCAATTGCTAGCTCAATTGAAATTATTAAAACCCACAAGGCTTACCCTATTTTTTTAATCCTTCATCCTATATCTCTCACCATTTTATCTCATTCCATTAGATGAGTGTACAATTTTTAACCAAATTTTTTTGTAAGCCCATATTAAATGTCTAAACAAAGGGCATGCACTTTTTATTTTGCAATGTTATTGGCAACATAGTTCTCATGCACATTGATCTTTGTAGGAGTTCACCAAATGAGAAAATGTGTGCTTTCCCTCCATCCCTTGTGTGCTAGCATGTCCTCTTATAGATTTGTAATGAATTTGAGGGCCTAGTTAACTTTGATGAACCATTTTCAAGTAATAAGCATTATAATTGTCAATACATAAAAAAAATCTCCCATCTATAAATACAATGAAGGTATAAATTAATTACATGTGACCAATTTAATTAATTGATGGTTGGATAAGAAGACTTGGCAAAGGCAGGTGAAATTGAATGGTTTATGACTGAATGGGCAAAATATAGCCATAAGGTATTAACTTTAGACATCCAATCTCTAAATAAAATTAAGACTACATGTTGAATAGCCAACTTGTCATATGTTTACTAAGTAGCATATAGATAAGAAAATTAGGAGTTATCAAGTTCAAGATCATTAGTCTTCGAACATTGAAAGCAAGCCAAAGGTGGTCACTAATGGTATGGCCAATGGGTTGTGACCTATTATAATTGATCATGTCATCATTAGACTTCAATGCTTTGTGGGGTCATGGACTAACTCAAAGAGGAATATGAAGACTAATTAGGAGCAACTTGATGTGCCTCATTTTGAAATAAAGGGCATCGGTGCATAGGTCAAAAATATAATATGAATGGTTTAACCTATGTATATGGAATATTTTTAATTTGGTATACTATAATACATTTGAGTAGGGAATGATAAATATGCATTGAACTGTTAATTATTGATGTAAGTATTTTCTATTTGGTATGCCGTACAATGAGTTTATGCTTTGTTTTGATAAAGAATTATTTGTGAATCTGATTCACATGTGCTGGTTTCTATGTTGAAGGAGAGGCGGCTGGATGGGGTTAATTGTTGGCTAGCTCAGGTTCTTCGACAGATTCTCAGTTTGAGTGGACTTTTTTATTCTCTCTCTTTTTCCCATATTCTTGAGGAATGGAATGGTGTAGCGAATTTTTTGGCTTAGTGGGTGTCTGCTCACTTGGAAGGATGGCATATTGTTGACAGGAATCCTTTGCCTTGGGATCTTTCTAGTGTGTTAGATCAAATATTAAATAAAGATAAGATAATTTAATGGTTTGTTGTTGCTGAGGTTTCTTGCCTTGTTGCTTTGTATCTGCTTTTTGTAATTAATAAAATTTTACTCCCTTTAAAAAAAAATGATATTAACCATAATTTTATATCACTCAAGAAAGAGTTTATATATGAAAAGTGGCCTTTATAGTTAAAAGATCTAGTAAAAATCCATTTTCAAGTATGCTTTGATGGGAATCCATACCCTCTTCCCAGGCTCTAATTTGAGCATAGGCAAGCTTGATTTTTTTTTTGCATTTAACTGGATCTAAATTTGAAGTTTAAGGAAAATTTTCATGAAAGTTATAATGGGGTCAAAGCATAAAAATATGTTCCTCTTGAGCCACAAAAAAACATGGATTAAATTATGCACCCAAGCACAAGGGTTCCTCAAACACACATTTAAACACACAGTGCATGTGTGTTTGTACAAGGGTATGTTGTCACATGGAAACTCCTAGTCACCTATATAAGGCTAATGTTGCTCATTTATGACACTTCTCATTTTCATGTTCAAAAATATAATCTTGGTGGCCACATTCAAGGAAATATTTTTATATGCTTTAATATAATAATATAATATGATGTCTATATAATACAATGTAAAATATATATTTATAATACAATGGATATATATAGAGCTCTCATCCAAGGAAAGATGTATAAAAAAGAGTACTAAATAATGATTCAAACCACCAATAGACATGAAAAAAGATAGTCACGAAAACACTTAAGAACTAGGGTAGAAAACAATAAACCTTCAAAATAAATAAAGAAACAATATCAAAATATTTTTAGAGGATGATAAGTAACACTTTTACAAATATACCATCTGCTAAATTTTGATGGCATGCTAGCTTCTAACCTTCCACTTTCACAACTACCACTTACATACTAGAAGAAGGCACAAGTTCGGTAACATGACAATCTATAGAATAATCCAAACCTAGGAAAGAAACCCCATGAATACCTCCAAATACTCCTAGGCATGAACCACATGGTTTCTATATCAATTAAGTAGCATAAGAGAGATAGATACCTCTAACCAATTGATAGAATGAATTGTGCCATTAAATTCATTAGAACTAGCTACAAATTTATGTTGAAATACTATAAATCTTACATGCCACAAAATCGTACAACACTTTCAAATATTAAAAACCTCATTCTCAACCATCTTTCATTAGCATAGGAGAAAAAGACAACATAATAGAGGTAAAGAAACATAATAATAACAATTTTAGCATACAATCACTCATTTTTGTAGAAGGAACTACACTGTGAGTTTAGGAACACAATTTTGATGTATGCAAGTTATGGACCTTCTAGAGATAGATTCTCCAAGTATTGATGCTCATAAAACAAACTTAACCAAGCCCAAATAAATATCATCAAAGCAATAAAACAAAACCTATATCCTTCAATTAATCATCTTACACCTAATACCCAAGTCCCCAATTTTAGTTGAACATCAGTGCACCATGCTTGAATAAAAGAGTTACATAAAAAATCCACCCAATCACACTATAGGTAAGTCCTAAGATCAATACCAACAAATTACTAACCACTCAATTATTAGAATACACACAAAAAAATCTTTTCAAACCATGCCATAAAAAGGTAGCCAAAGGAAGGAAATACATATGTATATATGTTTTGACCTAGGAAGATATCAAGTTCGAGTATGTTGTTGAAATGAAATTCATTAATAATGAGTCAACAATTTGTGCCTTCAATCCCTAGCCATAATGTATATAAGACTAAATAATACTCAAACTTAAAAGAAGTTAATTTTGTTAGGGATAACTTTTGAACTCAACAAATAATTAAGGGGAATAAAGTCATATAAATGATTAATCCTTGATCACAATTCTAAACTATCACTCTTTAGAAGAGAAATTAATGTTTACTAATTCCAATATTTGAAAGAAAGTATTCCACATTTAATGCAATCATAGACATATGTTTTCATAAGAAACTATAAAATCTAAACATAGGCACACAACCAATCCACACTAATACTAAAAAATCACATAATCTTATGACATTAAACTTAATTCATTATACATAATCAACAATCAAAATTACATTCTTATTCTTTATCACAATGGGATTACAACATGGTAAGCCTCAACCACAATTCTCACATTTTGCTTTAGATTTACCTACAGATCTAGACCTATCATTACCCTTATATTTCTTATCTCTATTATTCTTCTTTCCCTGCATCTTCTTAAACTTGCCTCTCACAACTAGGGCATCAAAGGAAGTATCATCCATGGACTTCTTTCTAAATTTCTCACTTAACAAAATGCATATGATATTTTCTAATATTAGTGTTGATAAGACATTATTGAGTTTTCCCATGGATTAAGTAGAGAAAAAATTAATACAATGCACTTATCCTTTTCATCTATCTTGACCCTTATTGATGCAAATTGACTAAGATTTCATATTAAAAATTTATGTAAGTGATCAATTTTTAAGTCTTCCACTTTCATCTTCAAATAATTGATAGCTTCTCTTTCAATGTAGATTTAGTAACTAGACTCTTAGATTGATATAATATATTCATCTTCTTCCAAAATGAATTTGTAGTATCTTCGTTAGGCACATTCATAACAAATATCACATACATTACTAAATAGTACTTCTAGCTTTCTTATCTAAATTTATCCACTCATCATCAACCATACCCAAGAGTTTAATCAAAGAAGATGCTACATCGCATGGAACTCTTTTTACTATAAGATATTCCATATTCAACTTCTATTGTTTGAAGTTTTGATTGTTGAAATGTTTGATCTCAAAACTTGATGTTCTAGCCATAAATTAATATTATTTTTTCTTTTCAAAAAAATATTTCAATGTCGGTCTTTGTGATTAGTTGTATGCTATTTGTAACAAACCAATTTTTGTAGGGTTTACCATTGCATATACTAAGAACTGCAATAAAAAATGTAGTAGCTTCACAAGCAACTACATAATAGTTGATACAAAATGTTGGGGAATTACATCTTTTATTACATGTATGACCCATAGACTAAGATTAAAGAAACTTAAGATTATATCCAGAAAAAAATAGTCAACAGTATTGACAAAACCTATCTAATAACATTCACAAAAGTAAATGAAACAATATACATACAAAATACTATACAACACATCAATATTTACGTGGGAGACCCTTGCAGGATAAAACTCACCACCAAAAGATGTTCAAAAGTATATTATTTAGAACCAAAGATTCAATACAAGGTGTTTTTACAAAGTCTAAATATATGGTCACATCCTTCTTTTACATAAACTCTCTAATGTATCACACTATAGATGTTCACTTTAATGCTAACTTATATAGTATGTACAACCATTCAACTTAGAAATTTCACATAAAATGTTACATATTGATGTGCACATGAGACACCCAACCATCTAACTGTCAACCCAATGCATAAAATATTAGGAGTCATGCAACTCTATTTTGACCATAGTATGACATCAACATACTACACATATCAACAAACGTTGTGTCTCCACATGGATAATCACCCTATATACAAAGCCACTACCATACACTAGGAATCAATAGAACTACATACTTACAACTGTTGATGAGTTTATATTTTCCTTTGTAGCCATTATTATTAAGTGCATGCTTGCAGTAATACATGTAAAGAAATAACTATCACTTTTGACTATTTCCAATAACTTTTGCCTAGAATATTATCCCACTTTTAGGTTGTGTTGCATGGACTCCAACTTTGCTACAAGTACTTTTGTATTACTGTCATGCTTCTAGAAAATATTTCCTTTTATATCCTCCAAGTGACTTGCAATTATTATGATAACTATACAACATGTAACTAACAAGTACACTAAATTTCAACATACAACCACATCATTGCCACATGTCAACCAATGTGTACATGCTATACTACAATACTTGAAGCTAATTGTACTTGGCCACACTATATTCTATAGGAAAACTCTTCCTACAAGGCCTTTATGTAGATGAAGCTTACCCAAATCCCATTAACATGCACATATTTAGATAATCCAATTATTTAGGGCATCTACATTGATCTTACCTTCAAATATAGGGTTATCTAGGTTGACTTGTACCTTGCATGGTTTGCGACCACCAAATGGTTGTTGTGAACTGGGAGGGTTTTGAGGTTGTCTACAAATATTTGCAAAACCCTATATGGGATTCCTTCTATATTATGTGCTTGATGCTCCTACAATTATTCCCATTATTATACAAATCATCCTCTATCAAATCTTTTGGAATATTTGTTATGTTGGAATTAGAAAATATTTTGTTTCCTACTAGCAGACATGAAGGAGGGTATGACAAAGGGTCATAATTTTCAAGCTCCAACTTCTTATATTTATATCTCTTGTGAACGAGAATACAAGCATAGATTTTCTAAATACCACTCCAATATCACTAAAAAATGACATGAAGTGAGAATCCTTTAATATTAAAAAAATGGGGACGATGCATAAATATCTCAATGGAAAAATCAATCAAAGAGATTAAGATAGGTTATATGTGTGGGAGGTTTGAGTTATGTTATAGATTGAGAAAATGAAAATAATAATAGAAACATAAAGAAGGTAGAAAATAACCAAATTATAATTTGTAATGACAACACTATGTTAGTCTTATTTTATACATGATTTATGAGAGTAGGTGCATTGGCTATCCCTTGTCATCCTCTCCTAAATGTCTACTTGACAAATAATGCTTAACTACATTAATGTTCTAAAATAGAAAAAAATTATGTGATTAGTAACACAACAACAATGTTAGTCAACACAACAACACCTAGTTCCCATACAATGTATTTGATAGAGCTATTGAATTCACTAGGAATAAGTTTCTTTTTATCTCACGAATCCATTTATAACTTTGAATTTACTATTTTGTAGGTGGACAACTTTTATTTTTAATTTTTGATATTTTAGGTTATAACATTCCTATTTCTATTGTATTTCCTATTTATAAATCAAATTAGTCAATTTTAATTTAATAATTTCCATTTTGAATATGGTCTATTTAATAGTAAGTACAATAGAATAGTAATCCCATAATTTTTATATTTTAAATTGAGTCAATCTTATTGTAGTAGCTCAAAATCTTCAAGGAACAATGATTCAAAATTCCAATTATGATGGACAAATCAATTTCAATACCACATAAGAATTTGATAGAAAAACTTTGGTTTATATATATACATACACACACACACACACATACATGTACATGTACATGTACATGTATATGCACATATATGTATATGTATATGTATATATATACATGTATATGCACATATATGTATATGTATATGTATACATATACATATACATATATATACATGTATATGTATACATATACATATACATATATGTGCATATACATGTATATATATACATATACATATACATATACATACATACACACACACACACACACACACACACACACACACACATATACATATATATACACATATGTATATACATATATATACATATATATCTACATGTATACATACATATACATATACATATATGCATATGTATATACATATATATACAAATATGTATATGCGCGCGCGCGCACACACACACACACACACAAAAGGTTGAATACATAAAACACATCAATTTCATATAATTTGACATTCACTAATTATTACTTAATTTTATAAATTAATGGTATTCATCTAAAAAACACTGAAGACATTCTTTTAGATCTATGAGTAATTTCATATCTGTTGTCCCAAGATTAAATATAAATTAAAGGGGATGAGTATCCATAGTTGATTGGATAGAAACTAGTGGATTTTAAACGATATCTAATTTGAAATATCTTGGTCTACAATGAGGCTATAATCTTCATTTGTCTACAAAGAGGAAAATTTATAGAGTTAATATTTAAAAAATAAAGTGGATATAACATAACCAATTGTTATTTTGAGGCCATTGGTAACTCCATTGGCAGCTTCTTGAAGGTTGATGATCATGCCACGACTTCCATGTGTCACCCAACCTTTGCCTGTGTGTTAATTGATATTGACATATCTTTGCCCCTCCCTAGGGATGTGGTTCTAATGGTTGGAGATAGGCCATGGACTCAATCGTTGGATTATGAGGGCCTCCCTTTTTGCTGCCAAAGATGCTTCTCAATGGGTCACTTATCTTCAGACTGTTCTCTCTCCCACCACAAAGGTGTTGCTACTTGGTGGAAGGATGCTACTGAAGATCACTTGACGATTAATGCTTCTGAGTCTTCTTCTATTGACTCCTCTTTGGAGGATGATGCTCCTCCTGAGATGAGGTGCCTCTTACTGTTGATGAAGCCTTTGTTGATGTTACTGCTACAGTGGACTCTTCTGCCCCTTTGGCTCCTACATATGTTGCTCCTGCTCAACAACTTTGCTCTTCTCCTGGTGATTATGCTCTTGTTGCTATTCTACAACAACAGTCTGCTATTGTTTTGCAACAACAGTCTGGCAGTAATTCTGCGGAGCCCTCCTCACCTAATTTTTCTTTGAATGTTCCTAATGGCAGTGTTGCCTGGACTGTTGTTTGTCGCAGGCGAAAGGGAAAATTTGCCCCTCTTTCCCAACCCCCCCTTTGTCAAGTTTTGGGTGTTTCTCCCCACTCTTGAGATGGGTTGGGTTGTTGTAGGTTTGACAGTTGTTTGGTTTGTCTGACTTTGTTTGTTTGGGGTTTGTACCCTTGCTTGGTCTGTTTGCCGCCTTTGGGCTTTTGTTTAATTTTTTTATAGCCTTTTGGCTATGTAAAGGTTCATCGCCCTAGTAAACACTTCTTTTTTAATTAAAAAAACATAACCAATTGTTGCATTGAATCAATTAGTATATGGGTGTCATAAAAGATAAGTAAGAGTGCCAACTGAATCAATGTGATTGTTTTTGAAGTTGTGTTGCTTAATTTCCTTCCTCATAGAGATGCGACTAAAATAGATTTCTATCTCTCTCGCTTTTATCAAAATAGATTTGAGAAATGAGTTGAGGCAACTACCTTTCCTATATAAATCTATTGGCTAACTATCTATCTTGCCTTTATTAATATGGGTTTAAATTTTCTATCTAAATAAAAATAAAATAGTGTACTTAATAAATATTTTTGAAGTAAAATCAAACAAGTCTTAGGTAAATTAAAATTTATGTCTTAGCATATGGTATATAGTAGACAAAATAGATTTAAAGTAAAATCAAATAAATTTTAAGTAAATTAAAATTTATATGTAGTAAATAAAATAATTTTTCCATTTCGTAATGTTCTTAGATATATACATTTAAGATATCTATACTAGTTTTAATATAGAGTAGCAAACTTTTAGCTTGAGAATGTTTTTTTTGTCTCTAAAAGAGTAGAAGCATCTAAATAATTAGACTACTTCTACATAGATTGAAGTTTCATTCAACTTGTTGTAAAAAATTTAATGATCCCCATAACATCCTCTACAATTGGTCATTGAGTAGATGTATATATACTATTTTTATTTTTTCAATAGCTATCTAAGGTCTTGCATTGCCAAAATTTGATTTTTGTTTGGTTTTAGCTTATAATATACATACTCACCCTCTTAGGATATACATAAAACATCTTCATCCTTATCCATCCATTCTTATTTTAATAATTTTATCCACATTTTCCCTCTCCTATCCTCCCCTAGCTAAAGTTGCATCTAGATTTGCCTTTACATAAAAATTAAAAAATAGTTTTGCATCATTATGTATCAATTTATATATAAATATGTCATATTATTTTTATAGTAAGTTTTTGTTAGTGGGTCTTCATTATATTGTTGAGACTAAAAGTTTAAACATCTTTTTTATTTCATGTGTCGTCTTAGGTGGACATCTTGCCTACAAAAACATGACATGTCTTATAAATATATAAAATATAAACACTGTAAAATACAATTGATTATGAGCAATATTGGGAAAATTAAATTTCACCTACTTATGTAGTTAAAAATAGTAATTGATAGAATAAACGATATATGTTAACAACAAAAAATAGTTTTAAATATTAAGCTTGCTTGGACAACCATTCTATTCATAAGTACTACCTATATTATGTATACATAGTAGATTGTGATAATTAATCATCTTTTTGTAGAATTTTATGATAAGAAAAGTATGCCATAACAATTCTTAGGTGGTTGCCAATTAAAATTAGGAGTGATGCTCATATACATGATAAGGAATGTACCATCACAATTATTGGATGGTTGCCATTTATAGTTGAATACCATTATGTTTGGAGTAAAAAGGAATAAATGCCTACTACTATTGAGGAGCCCATTAATGCCTCGAGCCCCGTGCCCCGGTGCACGTTTAGGGTGCCCCTAATGAGAATGCCAACAGACGAAACCTTAAAGTAAATAATATCGAGATGCCAGAAGAAAACTAAAAAAGGGTGCAACACCGAGACTTCCTGGGAGGTCACCCATCCCTGTACTACTTCGGCCCAAGCGTGCTTAACTACGGAGTTCTGATGGGATCTGGAGCACTAACGCTAGTATGATCATACTCATTATGAGCTTGTTGTAGTGTGTACTTAGCAAACTATGTCCCACGTGCGTATCCACCCCGGGCAATGTGCACACTGTTGGAACCCTAAAATTTGCAATTTTTAGAATTCCAAATTCCAAGACAAGGAGCAAGAAAAATTCTATATATATATATATATATATATTGAATAGGTACAAGTAATATATTTTATATTTGTTGCACAATATGAAACCATAACATAAACACAATAATGGGCATAAAAAATGGAGTGTGAAGCACCAAAGGGGGTATTTACATCATTTAAAGACCATTTATCCATTATATACCCATAAAATAGCCTTAAAATACCTCTAATATGCCTAAACAACTTGTAAAGTGACAATTAATTACATAAACTAAGGCAACTTCGGGATTTGGAATTATTTTTATTTAAAAGGGGGGTGTCTTTTCACCCAAAGGGGTATGAAAACCATTCAAACACATATATATGTGTGATGTAAAATGTAAAGAGAGAAGAAAAACAGAAAAAATAGAGATACAATAGGTGGAGGCAATTTTGTACTTTTAAACTTTTTATCAAAAATAACCAGTTGCATTTTCTTTCTCATATGTGTTGAGAGTTAACATATTTTTAGAAGGCAGTTGCTTGTGATATTATCTAAAGGAGATAAGGTTATTTGTGTTCTTCCAGTGAAATTTTGTGTTTCATATTGTAGATTTGGATAAAAAAAGATTTACTTGTGAATTGTAATCGTTCCATGTATTTCTTCCTTGGATGGTCTCTTAAAAGTTAGGGTTAAATTCATTCAAGTAGTTTACAATATAGACATTGAAGTAGAGCTCATAAGAAACAATAACTGACAGACTCGTTGAGAGGGGGTGGGTTTAAAAACTGTCTCATAAGTTTACACAATAAGTCCTGAAGAAATATAAGACTCTGTAGCCCAAATAAGAGGAAAGGCACTGATCATTTGTAAACAAACTCTTTAACCTTCCCAATTACCTTTACCTTTAAGCATTAGGATTAGTAGAGTAGGTATAGTAAGGTAATTTAGCCAAAGTGTAACATATATACCTTTGTAAGATACATAGATCAATACACACATCTGAAATCAATCTGTTTGAGAAACTTATGCCATTCTGAGACTAGGAGATATCAGATTAAGACACTAAATCTGCTATAAAAAGCATTAGTTGAAGGACCAACTAGTGAGTAGGTATACCCGCCTAGGTCCTACAGAGCCTAAAGTGAGAGAGTTAGTAACCAAATAGGTTCACTCTATAAGTTGGCCAAGTCAATTGGAGGGTTTGATCATAGGAGTTGGCATTTCCTTAGAACCTATCCAATCTGTTGATTTGAGACCCAACACACACCTTGGGCACCTCGCCCATGGTGCGCACATGGCCCAGGTGCACACCCACCCCGACCATGGTGCACACCCTCCCTGCCCAAGGGCACCCGATTCGCCTAGGATGCACGTTGCCCAGGTGCGCGCACGCGGGTGCACACTTTGCTAAGGTGTGTGCACCTGGCTTGGGTGTCGGATGTGCACTCGACCCCGCCCAGGTGCGCGCACCTGGACCGAGCGTCGGGTGTGCACTCGACCCAGCCTACGTGCGTGCACCTAGCCCAGGCGTTGGGTGCGCACCCGACCTGACCTCAGTTTGCGCCCACCCTGGCGAAGTGCACACTGCCTCGGGTGTGCCCCGAGTGCACCTCAGTGTATTGCCCCAATGCACAGCGTCCCGACTGCACCGTGGTATGCACATAACGCCTTAGACGCACCAAGGTAGAATGGTGGACACCTCTATTTAATGCTTCAAAGTTCCATGAGGAATTTACTTGCGATTTACGAATGTTCCTTGTTATAAGAAAAAAAAGTTTAAGAGAGAAGGATCTTTATACTATGATAAAGCAAAAATCTTTAGAACAATTTTTCAAGTCATCTTAACTTTCAGTTGGTAATTATCTTCTAGTATCTTACTTGTCTCATTGCTTAATCTTTCTCTTTACACAATAGTCTAGTCCCTTTTGAACCCCTACTTACCTAATAAAAAAAATCTATTTATAGGCAAAAATGTTTCTTTTTCTATACTTGTTTAACAAATAAAGGTCTTGAATGCAGCCTCAAGCATTTCCCAATAATATGGTCTTAATTAGATCTAGCAACCCATCGAAGCCTCAGAAGCACAAACCTTCTGTTTCAGCACAGTCTTCATAAGTTTAGATCCCAAATTCTTCTGAAGGTACTTGTAAATGCTTTAATAGCAGGGGCAATCCCCAACATTTGAACTGTGTATTTCTTGATTGTGACTTGTGACTGACACAAGCAAGTGTAACAAAACAATCTGCTATCAATATGGGGCAGTACTTCTAAATAATAGGAAGATTTAGGAATTTGAACCCTAATTGCTAAATCAGAGGAAATATCTGATTTAAGTCCAAGGAAGTGATTTCCAATATTGCATTAATGCCATCTTGAAAGTTGAAAAAGCAATTTGTAGCAAAAGGAAAACGTCTAAATCTTCCTGTAAGAGGGGTCAAAATCATTCTTCAGAAAGCACAGAGTTGCAGAATTTGTAGTGACAGTATGCTATCTCTTTGAATGGTGCAGGACAAACAACTTGATTTTGGTAATACCGTTGAAATGGAATGGGGCGAAATGATTTGGAGGTGGAAAGAAGAGAGGATGTAAAATGATAATTACAAATGTGGAGCATGTCTGTTCAGAGACATTAATCCCACATGTAAGCAAGGTATGATAAGGGGAAGAGAGGACGAAAAGAAATAGAGAAGAGATGGTAATCAAATCTCATACCTTTCTCGGCCTTTTGGCTAAGATCAAGTGTAGTATCTGTTCTTATCAGTTTAATATCTGATATGTGGTTCAATGAACCACACGATATTAAATTAATTTCTTTAGGGGGAAGCTCCAAAAGATAGCTTGCTATCAGGGCCTTCAAGTGTCGCTTATGTATTGCACTACTGCAGAAGCCTGGCGCGCCCCAAACCCAAAGCAATCCACAAATCAATTGAGTTTTCAAATGCTAAATTAATCTGCAATTGAAATTCATGTCAATTTCATTGAAAAATATGTAGATTAATCCTTAAGATTTTGTTTGCTTCTGTTTCGCATTGAATCATCAATTAAGTAGATGAATGGTGTGAGTCTCCTTATAATTTATTTAAATTTATATTCATGTGCTTATCTTTTGTGGCTGATTCTATATTATTATTATGAATTTCTTCAAACAGAAATTATGAAGTGGAGACTGCTGAAATGGAAGATTTGTGCTTCTGAGGGTTTGATGGGGTTGTTAGATCTAATTAAGAACACAATATTAGGAAAATGCTTCGAGGCTGCATTCAAAATATCTATTTGTTAAAATATGTACAACGAAGAATACTACAGGTAATCCCACTTACCCACTCCCACGCCGGATTTAAATTTCATGTCTGTACGGATGTATTTAAGCATTTTTGCCCATGAAAGGAAAATTTTCAGAAAGACTCAAATACTTTGAAGTATTTTCAGTTTAGGTAGATGTTTCTTTAAACATTTCATGCCTTAAGATTTGAATAACAACTTTGAATATACTCTAGCCAAAAGAGGTCTACTCACAAGATACACTTTCAGGGAAAATACTTCAGAATATCCGAGTCTGCCTGAAAATCTCCTTTCCATTTCATGCGATACACTTTTAGGGCAAAAATGCATAAATATGTCCATATGAGTGGCGAAGTGGGCTTATTTGTAGTGTTTACTATTTTGTACATCTTTGACAAAGTAACATTTTGAATGCAGCCTTGAGCATTTCCTAATAATGTGGTCTTAATCAGATCTGACAACTCCATGAAAGCTTCAGAAGCACCAATCTTCTGTTTCAGCAGTCTTTATAAGCTTTGATTCCATATTCTTCTGAAGGTACCCGTTAATGACTGAAGAGGAGAATTTCCCTAACATTTGAAACTGTGTATAACCCCAATTGCTAAACAGAGGAAAAAATTGATGGCAGTTGCATCTCTCATTTAAGTCCAAGAAAGGAAAGTGATTTCCAATATTGCATGAATGCCATCTTCAAAGTTGAAAAAGCAATTTGTAGCAAAAGGAAAATCTGTAGAGCTTCATGTAAGAGGATCAAAACCATTCTTGAGACAGCAGAGGGTTGTAGAATTTATAGTGCTAGTATGTTATCTTCTTTGAATGGTGCAGGGCAAACAACTGGATTTTGTCTGAAGGAAATTTGAACACTGTATTGCACTACTGCAGAAGCTTGGAGCTCCCCACAAACCAATACAAAGACAAAATTGTATTCATTATTTCTGCCCTGAAATTCTTACTTAATCTGCCATCAAATTAAAAATCTGTAATCCAGTCTTTTGAGACGTGATTGTATTTTCCCGACGTAATTTTTCTGTGTTCTGGTTATGCACAGGTTTATATTTGGGTTTCTGGTTTGAAGGATCCACAAAGAATTACATAGTCTAATCTTCCCTAACTAAATCCTCCAACACCTAAGAAAATTTGAGAGGCAAATGATTCAGATCCTCAACATACCAACCCTTCATATTTCTTATGTGATTGATGATGTATGAATTTAAGGTTGGCTAAAGGGAATCACCTAGATTAAGGGATGAACAAGGCTGTTATAAATGAATATTGAGGTATCTATTATGGATGTTTTATTTTTCTTGGTGGATTATATATATATATATATTTTTGATCCGTAAAGACAGAGTCGAGATTTATATTAATTTGAATTAGTTACAGTATCTTCATAGCTGAGAGGCATAGCATAGAATTTTTTTTTTCACAGCATCGAAAAGAAAGCCTATCAATATATTATTTTTATAGAAAGGTGTATTGACTATTAATTTAGCATATGTTTGAAATGAAATTTAATATAATTTTTTAAGGTTTTGTAATTAAGGATTTAATCAATTTAGATTAGTGTTGTGGAACAGAAGTCTATAAAAAGCTATTAAACACTTCAAGTAAAGATTTTGTTTGTGGTGACATATCTTTATCTATTGTGGAATTATTATAAAATTCATTCACTCAATTTGAATTTGAACATTCTTAACATAAATTAATATCAATATTGAAACTAAGAAAGTAAGTGTATGATTGTTTAAAAAATAAAATAAAATAAAATGATTGGTTTGTCTAATGGTGACGTGGGGGTCAATATATAAGAACATTTATAGGTCTCAATCTTATATATATTTTGCGGAATCATCAACTTTACCTTGCACACAATCCTTCAAATTTTAAGTAAATGAAAGATGTTAGCTTCTATCACAAGTATTCTTCTTTATATTGTTTCTTGTACTCTTTTTAAAAGCCATCTTTATCTTTCTTGTAATATTATTTATGATTCACTATATTCTTTGTTCCTTGTGCTCTTTTTAAAAGTCATCTTTCTCTTTCTTGTAATCTTATTTATGATTCACTATCTTCTTTGAATTTATTCTTAAATTATTCTTTATGTGCTTAATTTTCAGAGTTGCAATTATTCCTATTCGTCATCTTATTTATTTCCTAATGTGTTCTAATGGTTGTGATAGCATTTGTTGATTTAATGCCCTGTATTTTTTACAAAATTGCACCAATAGTTGTGACTTAAGAGTTGTTATTGCTGATGATGGCTACCCATAATTGAATTAAATGTATCCCTTAGATGTAAAAAACAACAAATCATGTGATGCCACGTCAGCACAGAAGTATCGGTCTCACTTTTTTGGGGGGCTATTTTGGATACCTGGGCAGAAAACATGTTGATGTGGCCCTTTTTGGGGGGCTATTTGGGATACCTTGGCAGAAAGCATGTTGATGTGACTTCATTTTGATGATAACCTTAGTTATAAGAAGGGGACTTGTCAAGTAAGTTGCTGTAAAAAAATTGGTAGTGATTTGAAATTTCCAACTAAGATTTTGAGATTTGAAATTTCCAAATAAGATTTTGAGATGCGCAAAGTTAGGGTGCTCAATTATTAGATTCTCTCCCATAAATTGTAAAAAACAATTTTAAACTAGAAACATACACATAACAAGAGTTGTGATGCAACTGGAGTCCCTACCTCTCGCCAGAAATGGAAGATTTGTTCTAGGAAAGTGTAGTGATTGAAGTTGGAAGATTGAAAATACAAGATTGTTATAACCACGATTTGTCACAGTCACTTACATTGACTAGCTATGTGGCATATTTTGAAAGCGACACCATATCTAAAGGAGAAATGAATTTTCAGGTCTACAATGAGGCATAAATTTCACTTACAAGCATTTCTCTAATTGATTCACTTACATGCTTTCCTCTAATTGATTCACTTTCAAAGTATTTTTTAAGGTAACCGAAACATCTATGATGTAAACAACCTATGCTTAGCACAAAACACTAATCCAAAAAAATGTAAGGAATACTTATCATATACAAAACAACCACAATATAAAGGACTGAGTTCTATTCACCCAAAGATGAGTGAATAAGTTTAGACACGATTAATTGAGTAATGCCATTGATACCTTCTGTAAAAATGCGAGTAACTATGTTGGGGTCATAGACGCCTAACTGACAATGGAACAATATTCATAAGATTATAGTGAAAACCTCATCGGGACTATGAATGTCTGTTGGCAACGAGGCTTTAACTAAGATGCTTTTGAAATATGGATAACTCATGTAGCTAGTCACACTAGATTCTAAGGATCAATAATGATTAAATGAGTTAGAATCAACCCACTTGCCAACACATAGGTAATCGAAGACTACGTAATGGGATCCAATATGAGACTTCTCTTCTCTTTTGAGCGCATATCCTAGTCACAAGATGCGTTAGGATGAGTTGTCCAAAGGTTCCGAGCATGGATTGACTCCTTATCTCTGAAATGTTCTGTAACACTTATCGATGCATGATAATGTGGCATATTCACACAATCGAAATAGAAACTTCTTCTTTCTGTGCATAACATCATTCATTTGCATAGTCAATTAGTCTGATAAAAAAAATCTTTTTCATTAGATGTGAATTTGTGATATCATGCAAACCCCCATAGTCAAGCAACCCATTAGTGAAGCAAGCTATTATCCATAGATTTCTTTTGCTTTGTGGAATCTATAAACTTCAATATCTATCTAAATTTAAAGGCTAATATTATCAGTCAAGAAATTTTTTAATGGAATTTACGACTCAATGTTGTCAATCGAATTTATGGCATGCCATCTGTAAAAGAAAGAACATCTATCTGAAGTCAAAATATAGACAATTCTAATACTTCAGAATGTTTTGCAGTCTGCTTGAAAATTTCCCTTTCATGGGATACACTTCCTAAAATATCGAATGTATTTTAAGGCAAAAATTCATAGATACATCCATACAGCCATAGATTTCAGCGCGCAGGTGGGAGCGGGGAGGAGGGTTTACCTGTAGTATTTATTTTGTTATACTTCATTAACAAATAAAGATTTTTGAATGCAGCTGCAAGCAATTCCCCAATAATATGGTCTTAATTGGATCTAACAACCCCATTGAAGCCTCAGAAGCACAAACCTTCTGATTCAGGACAGTCTTCATAAGTATAGATCCCAAATTCTTCTGAAGGTTCTTGTTAATGCTTGAATAGCAGGGGCAATCCAATATTTGAACTGTGTGTTTCTTGATTGTAACCTGTGAGTGACACAAGCAAGTGTAACAAAACAATCTGCTATCGATTTGGGGCAGCATTTCTGCACAACTGTACTTCTAAACCAGAGGAAGATTCAGGAATTTGAACTCTAATTGCTAAATCAGAAGAAATATCTAATGGTAGCTGCATCTCTGATTTAAGTCCAAGGAAGTGATTTCCCATATTGCATTAATGCCATCTTCAAAGTTGAAAAAGCAATTTGTAGCAAAAGGAAAACCGAGAGTTGCAGGATTTGTAGTGATAGTATGTTATCTCTTTGAATGGTGTAGGAGAAACAACTTGATTTTGGTAATACTGTTGAAATGGAATGGGGCGAAATGATTTGGAGGTGGAAAGAAGAGAGGATGTAAAATGATCATTACAAATGTGGACCATGGCTGTACAGACACATTTATCCCACATGTAAGCAAGGTATGATAAGGGGAAGAGAGGGCAGAAATAAATTGGGGAAAAACGAGACTTAAAATTCATACCTTTCTCGGCCTTTTGGCTAAGATCAAGTGTAGTATCTGTTCTTATCAGTTTAATATCTGATATGTGGTTCAATGAACCACACGATATTAAATTAATTTCTTCAGGGGGAAGCTCCAAAAGATAGCTTGCTATCAGGGGCCTTCGAGCGTCGCTTCTGTATTGCACTACTGCAGAAGTCTGGCGCACCCCACAACCAAAGCAATACACAAATCAAAATGCTAAATTAATCTGCAATTGAAATCCTTGTCAATTTCATGCAAAAATACGTAAGATTAATTGTTTAGATTTTGTTTGATTCTGTTTTGCATTGAATCTTCAATCTTATTTTGCTTGAGTAGATGAATGGTGTTAGCTTCCTTATAATCTTCTTTAAATTTATCTTCATGTGCTTATCTTTTGTCGCTGATTCCATATTATTGTTATGAATTTCTTCAAACAGAAATTCTGAAGAAATACATTCTTATGGAGACTGCTGAAATTGAAGATTTGTGCTTTCTGAGGGTTTGATGGGGTTGTCAGATCTGATTAAGAGCACAATATTAGGAAAATGCTCCGAGGCTGCATTCAAAATATCTTTTTGTTAAAATATGTACAACGAAGAATACTACAGGTAATTCCACTTACCCGTTTCCGCGTAGGGTTTAAATTCCATGGCTGTATTTAAGCATTTTTGCCCATGAAAGGGAAATTTTCAGAAAACCTCAAATATTTTGAAGTATTTTCAGTTTCGATAGATGTTACTTTAAACATTTCATTCCTTGAGATTTGAATGACAAACTTTGAATATACTTGTACCTAAAAGAGGTCCTCTCATGGATTACACTTTCACGGAAAATACTTCATAATATCTGAGTTTTGGTTTTGTAATTGAGAATTAATCAATATCGAATTGTGTTGTGGAACACAATTTCATAAAAAGATGTTAAAAATTTTAAGTTAAGATTTTGTTTATGGTAACACATTTTTATTTATTTGTGGAATTAATATAAAATTGATCTGATCAATTTAAATTTGGGCACTCTTAATATAATTAATATCAATATTGAAAATAAGAAAGCAAGTGTATAATTGTTTTGAAAACAAAAATTAAGAATAAAAAAGGATTAATTTGTCTAATGTGATGTAGGGTTCAATATATTAGAACGTTTATAGGTCTCAATCTTATATTTATTTTGCATGTAATCGTCAACTTTATCTTGGACATGATCCTTCAAATTTTAAGTAAATGAAAGATGTGAGATTCTTTCACAAATATCACATCTCTCTCTTCTCTATATTGTTCCTTGTGCTTTTTTTAAAAGCCATCTTTCTCTTCCTTGTAGTCCTCTTTATGATTCACTATCTTCTTTGAATTTAATCTTAAATTACCCCTCATGTGCTTATTTTTCATAGTTGTAATCTTATTCCTAGTTGTTATCTTATTTATTGCCTAATTACAACATTTTATTGGAATTAATATAGAATGTGTCAAAGAATAAGCCCCGTAATTATTTCTCACAATTTCAAAAGGGGTCATTGCTTCCATCATCACTAGAATTAGATATAACCATATCAAAGCTAACGATTATGGGTTCAAGGAAGAATTTTAAAGTAGAAGCATGCACATGATGAATATATTATCAACATTGTTAAAGATTTTAAACGCACAACTAGGAACCAAAATTTAAAATAAAATTGAAGGATGTTATGCATATAAATATATTGGATATTGAGCTGTTATATATCTTTGGTTAAAGAATCTACAAACTCCTAGTCAATTACAACCATCTTCTTTGAATTTATCCTTAAATTATTTCTCATGTGCTTATGTTTCACTATTTTCTATATATGTCATGAGGTCAAGCATGAAAATGTGTTTCTCTTGGGACACAAACAAAAACATGGATTGAATTCTACACCCAACAAAAAGGCTTTTTTGAACCCACATGTCACACCACTTAGCATCACATACTAGAGGCATTCTTGTGTAAATGTATCTTCCTCATTTGTAACATCTCTCATTTTGTTCTTCATAAATATAATTTAGGTGTATACATAAAATATGTTCAATACATATTAATATAATATATAATATATATTGCTAATATATTAGGGGATCTATAGAGAGCATTACTCTAGAAAATGTGAACAAAAATAAACAGTACAAAGACATAATAAAAGATAGCCAATAAGGAATGAAGAGCTAGAATAGTTCAAGCAAGAAAACTTACAAAATAATTGAAGACACACTATGAATTTTTTTATAGAGGATAATTGACAACGCTATTACAAACACACTATCTGTCAAATACCAATGCTAGAAGAAGACATAAGTTGGATAACATCACCATCTATTGAAGAATCCAAACCCAAGAACAAACCCCATGAAATGCCTTCCTATATTTTGAGGCATGAACCATACAATTTCCATGTTTTCCTTATCAATCAAGTAGCATAAAGAAATAGAGAGCTCCAACCATCACTTAGAGCCAATCACCATTAAATTGCTTCAAACTAAATACAAATATTTATGAAAAGAGTGCACATCCTACATGCCACAAAAAACTACAATATTTAATTTCTTAAAAAAATTATTGCCTCCCATAGTGGTTGACAATTACAACCCTCAAGCTCAATCACCTTCCATTAGCATTAGAGAAAAAGTCAACGTGAGAAATGAAAAATATTTGACAAATAATTTTATCATCCAACCCCTCATTCTCATAGAAGAAACTAAGTTTTTGATTTTGGAAATAATTTTTTTATGGAGGGAAGCTTACAACCTTCTATAGAGAGATTCTCCAAGTCCTAACATTCCCAACACAAAATTTGACCAAGCCCAAAGAGGAATCATCGAGGATTATATCCAACACCTTACACAATGCATGGATCTCTAATTTTAGTTGAGCAGTGTTATAGTGGAGATTAGTTGTGCAATATAGGTCCTTTGTTTGAATGTGATAGCGATAATTGATCTACTAGCCTCCTTTTAATTACTTAAATTCATATTTTTGAGATATTCTTAAATTTTCATTAATTAGAAACTTTGATCATGTTTTGATGATATCTTATTTACCAAACATTTATTAGAGATTTTGGAAAATTTGAAACCTTGTATATGATTCAATAATTTTGTGAACTCAAACTAGGTTCAATGATTCTATGAACTTAAACTAGGGCCAACACTTGCTATCTAAAAATTCTTGGCTGAATATTTTCATGAAATTAAAAAATTTAAATGATAATTTATTGATTTTACAAACTTCTAAACCATCCAATGTCGAGAGCTTAACACTATTTATTACAATTTTGAGTCAAATATCAACTTTATTGATTATTTCAAAGCTTCCAGAACCTTGAATACCTTTGATGTTTTACTTGTCAACACTTTACAAAGCTTTAAAACTTTGGGCATTAGTTCCAAATGAAAGGAAATAACATTTATTAAGAAGTTAGGATGTTCACAAACCTAGGAAAATATTGGTAAGAAGAACCTATTGGTTTTTTGGAGAGTTTGTAAATGTAGAAAAATTTCAACAAGGTGAATTTGTTAAAAAGTCTTGGTAAGTCAAAAAAAAAAAGAAAATATTGATAAGGTTCAAGAAGACTCAAAATTTCTAATAATAGAAAGACAAATGCTTTAGCACTAGAGGGTTTTCTCTCTACAAGGCTTTATTAAGACTAAAACTTTGACTAAATTATGTTTGAAAAAAATATTGAGCCAAAATTTGTGAGAAATTACTATTTGGCATATAATTTATCAACACCATTACTTTAGCAATCACTTGCATAAACTTCATTAGTTGACAATGATGGAAATCACTAGCTCCATCTTCATTAGCCCTATCTTAATTAGAAATATTATTTATCAACACCATTACTTTAGCAACCACTATTCTAAACTTCATTATTTGATAATGATGAAATTCATTAGCAAAGATCTTAAATATCAAAGGGAATCCATAGTTTGGTAGTGGATATCTAATGGATTTTAGAGTCAACTACTGTAATAAATGTTGATAGAAAGATATCTACTAGTGATTATGGTTGACATCTATCAACAGTCATTAAATTTGACAAAGAAAGAGCACACACTCGACTCAACATATATCATTTTACCTTGTTATGTGACCTATTCATTATGATATGCTACATTTATCATGCCAAAACCAATGACATAATCTACTTGAATGGTGATAGTACAATATATAACAATATTTTTTTGGTTTAACTTGGATCTAGTTGTGTATACAAAGGAAATAAATTTCATAAATATAAGGAAATATATTCTTTGAGTTTAAATCAAGTGAGAATTACACAATACTTACTATGAGACTAAAGTTAATGGTATAGGTTAAATGATGCATAGGTGGATGGATACTTAGGATGATTCAAAAATATTTTTTCAAATCACCAAGATAGATACACATTTAAAGGGTTCTTTCTCCCAACTTACCCAACACACTAGGTTCCTTAGACCTAGTCAAAACTAAACTAACTTAGTGAGAACCAAAAAAACCCTTGGATTATCAAGGGAAGCCATTTAAAACACCATAGTACATTGATACAAACCTTTCCAATTCATTTTATATTTTATTTGACATGTGGGATGATAACATGCTTCACAACCACCCCAAATTCCTAGTAGCCCTCCATTTTGGAACAATCGTTAATATCTTTTGATATAGACTATATATTAGGACTGTGAAAAGGTGTTTGGATACCCTTTTTGGAGTTATAAAATATATCTCAAAATTATCCTAGGGTGTTTTGGAGAGTATGCATAAAAAATTGACTTCTACCGCTGCTCGAGAGCCCCAATTAGCCATATTTTACAAAGCAAGTGCCTTTATTTTACTCTCCAAAATTAAAAAAATAATATGGAAAGGTGTCAAAAATCCCCAAAAAACAATTTAAATAGGTTTTGGGCACCCAATCATTCAGTTTTAACACAGACCCACTCAAACCCTCATTTCTTCAACTTAACACATGGTGATGTTAGGCAATCATTGCCACAAACATTCTTCAAAAGTTGACCCCTGCAAAAAATGAACAAAAACCACTTTTATAACCCCTATATATACCATTACATGAGATTTTGGCTTCTGATCTCAATGGAATGATGAGTTATTTATTTTTCTCAGTCTAAGCCCTTAAAACTAGGGTTACAGGGCAGTTTTTAGAAAAACACTCACCAAATGCACAAATCGAAACCAAATCTCACAAAAAAAATATTGAATGAAAGGTAAGAAATAGGGATTTCCAAAAATTCCAACCTCACATTTTGATCTATGCATACCAAAAAGTTATGCATGTTATAGTAGCACTGTTGCAAGAATTTGCAGAGAAAACTTCATAATTTTATTGATTTTTCTTTCTCAAAACATACATACCAACTCTCCAACCATCATTAGACCTTTACAAGGTAATTTTATTTATTAAATGGTTACGACCACTCAAACCAACTTTCAAACTGCATGGCCATTGGAAACATGATTAACACTAAAAAGTGTAAAAGTTGCATTAGCAATTTTTGAGCAACTTTGATAACTTTTGCTCCATATACCCAAATGACTTAAATTATGTTTCTAACCACAAATAAATGTCAAAATGGACTTAAATAGACCAAAAAAATCAAATACAACCATTTGTGACCCCCTTGGAATGGTTTGGCCAAGGTTGACCCAATCAGGACCTGGTAGGACTACAAGGCCTGAATGGAGTAAAAAACCTCACAACCGAAAGGAAATGATTACAAATAACATGAAATAGTCCATAGGAACTTATTTAGACACATTCAACATTAAATAAGACTAATATATTTGATTGGCCTCATACAGGCATATGACCAATTAGGTGCTCTTGCACCATACACCTCCCCTAAGGGAAAACTCATGTCCCATGAGTACCATCCAACACCATGCCGTGATTGAACTCCTTGGAAACCTATAACAAAAGGATACACAATAGAATACAAACTCATATCAGATATAGAAGGGTTACAAATCAGTGCCATTGTTGGTTCACACCGAGAGGTACAATATGGGGCTTGCATTTGCACTCTTTCCATTGCATTTCCAGTCCTTTCCCTTTGAACTTGTAATGTCACCAAAATGTAATGGTGGGTGAAAAATGTGTGAATGAGAGATCAAGAGGAAAACTACTATTTCCCTCCAAGGAGAGATGAGAGTTTCACTATGGATCTTGTAAGAAGAACATTTTACTTCAAAGATTATGTTAAAGGGTAGGGCTGAATCTTGAACTATTTTAAATTTGATGTGATATTCAAAATTCGATCAACTTTGTAAAGATCCTAACTTTTCATGCTTAAAAGAAGCACATTGATGTACACTATAATTTTGTCTTTTTCATAATGAATAATAGGAATGCAATTCTTTAAAAGGTTGACACTTTGGAGAATGTTACAAATGCGTTGACAAAAATTGTGAGCATAGAAAAGTTTATGTGATTTTATGAATCTATGGGCCTCTTGACCTTGACAAATAATGTATAGTTTGATAAAAAATAATTTGTTTTACTCTTACAAAGTATACAAGTGAAATGATGTTAGAATAATTGTCATATACTTTGTAGTATTATAATGTCTAAAGTATTTATTTAATTGTTTACATCCACATGTATTTGGGATGTACCACTTCTAGTGAACTTGGTATTGCTTTCAGACTAACTTAGTGCCAATAAGTTGCTAATACAATTATGGAAACTTGTAAGGTATGTAAGAATTAATGAAAAATATAAAATAATTATGATATAGATTTAATTTTAGACTTAAGAGAAAATGATGTAGTTATGGAAAATGTAACTTATTAAAGTATTTGAGCACCCACGTTTGGTAGAGGTAATTTCTAATTCATATTCAATTAACTAAGCTTGAGCTAGGCATTGGGATTTTGTGCATGGATATAGATGACTAAATTATCTACTAGTTGCTAGAATATAATTTTTGGTTTTTCTCATGCTTTGTGCTAAATTGAAAGGTAGTATATATATATATATATATATATATATATATATATATATATATATTAGTTTTGTAGGTACCATTATGTTATCAAAATTTCTCCAACGATATATTAATTTTTTGTGTTTGAGATCTTGATAATACAATCGATTCTACTTTGGAAGCTAGATTTTTTTGAAAAGAGTTTTCCTATGGCAATATGTTGACAATCTGTTTTTGTGAGTTGCATGTCAATTACACGTCCTTCTATGTTAATGCATGTGTTCTTTTATTATCTAGAATTGTTAGATCTATGTCTCCCTAAATTATCTCCTCATATATTAGTGTAGGAAGCATTTACAACATTAAAACCTCTTTTCAATTTTTTATCCTTGTTAATTTTAAAGTATCTCTATTATTAGATGACACCTCTATATTATCATGCTAATATTTTTTAATTTCAAACACTTAATTTTGATATTTAACTTCATGATAGACATTGGGATTCTACCCTGAAAAACATTACATTGTTTGATTTAGAAATTCATAATTTTTCTACCTTTAGGCATGGAAGTTATGGTTTTAGCAAAATGTAAAGAAATATATTCTTATCTTAAAACTTGTGAATGTGGGTTAGTGTATGAAGTTGAAGGCCAAAAATTTGGAAGCAATTTTTTTTAATGATATATAGAAAACCAAATATATGGAAAATCTAAAAGACTAGATATTTGATTGCAAGGGACTGGGTATCTCGTCCCTACTAGATATTTAGTACCAAGAAAACTAACACATAGCTTGTGCATAGGACTATAAATTTGGTTATGGTTCATTCTTCCTAGGACTAGGTTTTCAATCCGAGCCAAATATCTAATCTAGGTAGATATCTAGGCCTAAGTTCATAAAACCGTGTATTTCACATGTGGTATAATCTATTGCCTCTACTAATATGTGGGATATCCTCACTTATGCTCATATATTTGTGAATGAGAATTTTTTTGTGCTAAAAATCCTTACAACTAAGAGATTCAGGAAGATGGGATTTGAGGGTCCATCTAGATGCATTCTTTGTAAAGCTCACGAGGAAACTGTAGATTATCTCCTTTTAAATTGTCCTTTTTCAACAAAATGTTGGAGGTGGTTGTGTGCCTTGAACTTGGTTGGATAATAACCATCCCAAATGACATTGTCTCACTTCTCCAAATTTGGCCAAATAGACCAAAAGATGGCATTTTAAGATCCCTATGGGAAATTTCTCCCTCTTGCCTAGTTTGGGAGATTTGGAAAGAGCATAATAGGAGACTATTTGATGGAAAAGCTACAAATATCGAGTCAGTTTTATCTTCCTTGGAAGCCGCCATTGTTGAGAATATAAATAGCAGACTAGCTCTCTCTTAAAATTTGGATAAAGCCTTCACGATTTGGGATGGCAGAATTAGGTTCATGTGGAATGGGATAAAAGTTCCCCTATTTTTAGGGAAGAAGAACAATGACAGAGGAAGTGCAGTTTGGACTCCACCCAAAATTGGATGGCTAAAACTGAATTTTGATGGGGCACCAAAAGGCAACCCAGGTGATTTTGGAGTTGGTTGTGTAGTCAAAATCATAGAGGAGTAGTAAAAGGTAAGATAGTTGTGCCCACCCCTTCGGATACAAACAACATTGCAGAATTCAAGGCCCTTCTGCTAGGCCTCACAAAGTGTTCCAAAAGAGGCATTAAGAACTTAGTGATTGAAGGGGATTCAACTATTTCTATCAATGCAATCAAAACAACAAGTTCTCCTAGCTGGAGGGTGCAAGCATTGTTGGATAAAATATTAGAAGTCCTACCCATGTTTGGCAACTTCTCCTGCAAGCACATCTATAGAGAAGCAAACATTGACGCGGATGCCCTTCCAAGATTGCTTTTGATGGAACTGCACTCTTAGTTGGTGGGTAGTTGAATTTAATAATTAATTGCTCCAGTGTTCGAAAAAGGGATGATCTCATGCAGTTATAGCTTTCAATTTAATCTCCAAGTGCCCATTGATTCTCCCAGGGTCTTCATTTGAATGACTCTTTGTTTAAATTTTAATGCAGCAAAATTTTCCAACGACTTTTGTTTTTTGAGTCAAATCACTTTCCCGCTGATGCAAGGTTCGTGTTGGAGTTTTTGAGTTGGTAGATATGGTGCCTTTTTTCTTTGTCTCTGTCGACTCAGATATGACTTTGTGGATTGCAAAGGTATCGCTGAGTTGAATGACATGATGCCCTTTGCCCAAACACATCCACCTCAGACAACACTTTTTGCTAGCAGATAGAGGCGCATTCGAGTCTTGACGTATGACCTTTGAGCTAATGGAGTTTGCTAATCTGTCATCACTAATGATCCAAAATAGATGTGTCTAAAGTTGGATTAATGAGGTCATCAAAATCTGTCAAATCTTTCTGAAAAGGAGGAAAGGACATCACCATCTAAATGTGGAGAGATGCGCTATCCTACTGGCAATTCTCCAAGGACTGATCATTTATTTTCCACATGCTGGAAGTAGGTTTTTTTGACACCTTTCCCCTTTGGGCTTACTTACTCAAGGCAATTTGTATTTATGAGTATTGGAAGAAGCGAGAATGTTGGGTAGTTACTTTTTCCTTTGTCCATCATTTTGTTCACTCAGGAAGTTTCTTTCGACCTTTAGTTTTCATAGTTGCAAAGAGAGTTTTTTATCAGGTTCCCTCTATAAAAATGAAAGAATCTCCCTTTGGCTTCATAGTCAGAGCTTACCCAGAGACAATTTCTTGCTTTGGGGCGGATACTCCTATATCCCTCTCCTGCATTAGTCGCCAAGTATCCTTTAGAGAAATCATGGATTTGAGACTCAAAAGACTCCTTCAAATTTTGGAGCCAACGGTAATCTTGGTAGTCAAGTTAATTCTTGGCCATGACCATTTGAGCATGAAGGAATATCCAAGGGATAATTCCCATATTTCTTCAAGGTTTGTGGCATGTCTCCTTGACAACTCGGTTCCTAAGGAAAAGGTGTTGGCATTGACATCTCATTTGTTTGAGCATGATGTGTTGGAGGGCCTCGATACAATCCTCAACCATGCCATTCTTGGCACTGGAATGCCCCGCCCTGGAGACATGATCCTATTTTCTATTTCGGGTGAAACCATTAACTTCTACCCCTTTCTTCTGGACCTTAAAGGCCCTTCCTTAAGGCATCATAGAGATTTCATAGCAATGATGGCCAAGTTTCTTGATTGGAAGCTGTTGGGAGATGAGTCAGATAACGATGACAGGGAGGATGAATATCTAGACTTTGCCGGATTAAATGGTTTCCTTTCGCCAAAGCTAGAGCACGAAGGGTTGGTTGTTCCTGGTAGTAGGGATGCTTTGGAATGGGGTTGTGGTCGAGGGTGTTCAACCATGCTAGGTAGAGGTAGAGGTCGCCCGAGAGGCAAGGGTCGCATTCAAGCTGAAGCTTCAGCCTAGGGCTGATTGAATTTTATGAAAAATAGATATGGTCTTTGGTTTTGATGCAAAGTTTCTAATTTTATTGTTATCAAAGATCTATGTTTTGTTGATATTTTCAAACTTAATAGTTAGAAGGTTTTTAAAACTTTAGACTTTTGAGGCTGTTAGGTTGCCTCCTTTTTTGAGAATTTGATGATCATTCTCGACGGTTCTGCTTCTGTAGAAGAATTTGGTTTTTCTGGGGGGATTGCCCCCAATTTTTGAGCAATCGAAGTTTTGACCATGACATGTAATCATTCTAATTTTTAATATAATTTCCTCTGGCTCTGTCGTTTACCAATCAAAATAAAATAAGATGTTTGAGCATCATAGGAAAAAGTTTGACGACCTTGAATACACATAGACATACAATGGTTTGATATGGATGATTTTATATTTGATGCTTGCTAATTAAATAACATAATGTGCTTTCCATGTGTGAATCTTGATTTCCCTCAATGATGCTTGATACTTCAATCTAAAATGACCTAGGAGATGCATATAAATGCAAGTTTTGGGTCACTCAATTTGAAGTATTTGATGTGCACATCAAAAGAATAATAATTATATTTTAAAAATGTCAAATTTAAAAATAAAATTTAAATTAAAAAAATAACAGAATACAATGTACCATATAATTGACAAGAAAAATACTATAAATGATGACAGATGATGACTGTAAAAAAAAAAGATGAAATAGTAATTGACTAATATAGGATTAATAAGAATATCAAATCAATTGAATCAAACATTATAATTACACATTTACACAATGCTTAAACAAGTAATTTATGGATTTTCAGAGTGGATAATTATGCATCCAACGCTAAAAATGAAGTATTTCTCATGGACGATGCAGGCCAGAGAGGAAGAACTTACGCAATATGTGCATTGTAATTGTATATATATTCAATATTTTTTTTAAGTTACAATTAATTATCAAAGCGCCACTTGGGCGCTCCATTTTGTGCATTGGGTGGAGAGTAGCAACAAGTGGCCAACTTTTTTACTCTATCACTTTAGTTAGGAAAGTTGAACTTTCTATGTTGATTCACTTTTTATTAAAATAATTATTAGTTTATAAAATTAAAATATAATATTTGTAAAAGAAATAAGGCTAATATGAATCAGTAATTTCTTTCTTTTGAAAGAATTAAACTAATATATTGTTAATAACACCAATAGTTATAGTGTATTTTCAAGCTTAAAACTTTACCTAAGATCGTCACTCTAAACACTAGAAGAATTATAGTAACATAATAACATCAAAAATATGATATATATGATCTACATCTCATGCCCTTAATAGATAGGGCAAGAAGACTTAGGAAACCACCAATGGTTTCTCACAGACCATCAACAAAAATGTAACAACTGTCATTAGTTGCTACTAATTTTTTCTTTTCTTTATCTCCTAAGTACCAACTTAATCGACCAAGCTTCTTGCATGTTCTAACTTAGAAGTGTAGACTTCATAATTTCTTCATTCACCATAGACGAGACAACTCTACACCACCACCTATGCTTGTACTTAAAGGTGGTAAGATCTTGAAATCAAAATCTCCATTAGACCTAGATCTTCGTCTCGAGGGTTCATTCTAGATGACCCTACCTGCATATTCCTTCGAGGGATAGTTTTCCCTTGAAGTTTTGAGGAAGTTCCCCTCTCCTCTTTAACGAGTTCTTTGATCTCTCTTTTATGTAGGTCTATTTATTAAGATTAGCCCAACAATAATAAAGCAATTTCTAATTGTCTTCAAATAGTGTACATACATACACAATTGCATAGGGGGTCATATCCTTCCAAATAGTACCCAATTCTATAGAGAGTGACTCGAACACACATCGCATATACACAAGACGACTAGCTCATTCATGTTACAAATACATCGTGACTAGCTCCAACATACATCACATGTACACAATGACTAGCTCCAATATACATCACATATATTTAGTGATTAGCATTTACACAGTGTGAGATTGAAACATCCATAATGGATAACTATCACTTGCTCATAGTCTATCCCAAATAAACATAATGTTGGTGCATTGTGCACTACATCGTGGGTCACTTCCTTTTCCTTGGTCTTCTACACTAATGAGCAAGTGGGAACACGATTCAATGCATCCCATGCTACATCAAGTGTCCGTCCTCATCCTAACAAGGCCAAGTATACCATTTTCAAATCAAGATGTATGCTAATTATACAATGTGATTGGTCCAATTATTACCTACCCATCCTTCATTAGAAACTCTCTTCCCTATAGTCCATCAACATCCATCACCGACATGCCACTAGCCTCAAGGCCTACATGCTACTGGAAAAATCTGCCCAATACCCTAGATCAATGCGAGGTATCCTTCACTCGCATACAACTAGCGTTAATCATCGACTAACTAGGTGGTATGACTAAAAGTGTACTAAAATAGTACACTCCTTGACTACTGTGAATCTCGAGCGAAACCCATCAGATTTATTCTTCATTGATCACCTCAGATAGAGATGACTAGTCTGCGTGCTAGAGTAATACAATCCTCTGCCTATGCTCTCGTAAGAACATATCTCCATCTGTTGTCATAAAAGTCACCACTTGTAAATGGCTTACACCTATAACTAGACGATAGGTTCCTAATTTAGAACAAGTAGATTATAATCAAGACACTTCTAAGAGTATTTACACAAAGTCTTATAGGTCTAGGATTTAATTTCACTTGGATCCAACTCAAGATGACTTCTACTCAATACATAAACAAACCGAGTATAAGGTGGTCTACCCTTTCACTTTATCAACTCATCATTCAAAAAGACAATATATATTAAATACGAGTTATAAGGCATTCTTAACTCTTCCATAATCTTCTAATGCCTTTTCGGTCTCATTTGAAGACTACTAAAGAGGAAAGGTCAGCAAGTTAGGAAGGAGTTATCCCCCCTAGTCCCTTCCCCTGTGGACTTGAGCTCACATGCGCATCCTTCACCCAAGCACCACCTATGTTCCCAATTCAAAATGAGTCAAAGTCACACTTATTTATCTTGACATGGTCTCTGTGAAGGACATTTGCACTAGTTTTCTCATAAACAAGATTTCATTAATCAATAACACAACACCAAATGAAACATCATAACTTAGTTCCTACTTTACCATCACATACTACAACACTTCACTTTAAAGATATTGAGGTTTTTGAGTCAAGTCCTTTAATTATTAGTCATAAACCAATTTGAATGTCCCAAGGTTAGTTTTATCAACCAAAGGGATAAACTTATTACTTAACTAAAACTAACATAGTCTCCAAACCCCTAAAAAGACTTCCATCCAAAATTGACATAATATATATAATAGAGAGGTTCTTCTACCTTGGGAGTCAGTAGATATCTTGTAGTCATATAAAGTCTTTACCCCAATATCCAAATACCATTGTAAATGTATATAGGTTATATTATCATTACCCTAAATTAGGATAAAATGGCATTAAAGTAACTTAATTTACCTATTTCCCACTACTATAGAATTTCCCCAAATGGCTTATAAACACATGCCTCTTGGTATCTTCTCAATATAACCCTATCTCTAATACTTCAATATTACAAGTATCCAAAAACTCACAGGTCTTACAACATAAGTGAATCCTTGCCTTAGTCATTAATCCTACCCAATATTCCATCACCCAACACAAACATTAGTACCCCTTTTATTTGAGTTAATAAAGGACTCATATTTTAATTAATTTATTAAAATGCATACAAAAGTCATATAATCTATAATATAATCAGAAACACTAAAATGAGTGCTAAGCAAGCATGAAATTGGACACCCTAATTAAAGGTGTGCAATTTACAACACTACAATAAGAAAACCTAATTTTTTTTTTGGAAGTTCACTGTGAAAATTCTCATAGAGTATAATCAAAATCACTACTATGTACAAACCATCCATAAAATCTCAATGCTATAAAAAGACATAAGCTGGATAACCTCCCCATCTATAGAAGAACCCAAACTTGAGAACAAACCTCACAAAATGCCTTCCTATATTCCTAGGTGTGAACCATATAGTTTCCATATTTTCCATATCAAATAGGTAGCATCAAAGAGATAGAGAGCTCCAACCATCCATTAAGAGTGAGGCACCATTGAATTCATTAATTTAACTAAATACAAATATTTTTTGAAAGAGTGCATGTCCTACATGCCACAAAATTTGATAAGATACACATTTATACGATAAACCAATTTAGTCAAAATAATTAAGAGAAATAAAACGTTTAAGATAATTTGAGTCCATATGTCAATTGCTAGCTCAAATGAAATTATTAATACCCACAAGGCTTGCCCTATTTTTTGAATCCTTCATCTTAGATCTCTTACCATTTTATCTCATTCCATTAGATGAGTGCACACTTTTTTACCAAATTTTTTCGTAAGCCCATAATTAAATGGCTAAACAAAGGGCATGCACTTTTTATTTTGCAATGCTATTGGAAACATAGTTCTCATGCATATTGATCTTTGTAGGATTTCACTAAATGAGAAAATGCATGCTTTCCCTCTATCCCTTGTGTGCTAGCATGTCCTCTTATAGATTTGCAATGAATTTGAGGGCCTAGTTAACTTTGACATGACCCATTTTCAAGTCATAAAGCCTTATAATTGTCAATACATAAAAAAATCACATATCTATAAAGACAATGAAGGTATAAATTAATTACATGTGACCAGTTCAATTAAATGGTGGTGGTATTAAAAGACTTGGCAAAGGCGGGTGAAACTGAATGATTTATGACTTAATGGGCCAAGTATAGCCATAGGGTATTAACTTTATACATCCAATCTCTACATCAAATTAAGGCTACATGTTGAATAGGCAACATGTCACACGTTTACTAATTAGCATATAGATAAGAAAATTAGGAGTTATCGAGTTTAAGATTATTAGTCTTCAAACATTGAAAGAGAGCCAAAGGTGGTCACTAATGGTATGACCAACGGGTTGTGACTAATTATAATTGACCATGTCACCATTAGACTTCAATACTTCATGGTGTCATGGACTAACTCAAAGAGAAATATAAAGACTAATTAGGAGCAACTTGATGTGCCTCATTTTGAAATGAAGGGCATCAGGGCATATGTCAAGAATACAATCTAAAGGTTTTAACCTATATATATGGAATATTTTTAATTTGGTATATTGTAATACATTTTTGTAGGGAACGATAAATATTGTAAGAAGGATTTTATGTAACAACCAAAATGGAAGTGTTGTATTCTTTTAGAAGCATACCTCACATTTAGAAACCATAAGGGGAAAATTTTTCATTAGTGGATAGAAGTTATATTAGTGTTAATTGCAATTACAAAAAGTAGGTATGAAATATGTACATGCTTCAAATTTCTTGTAGCAAATATTTCAATGATATATTAATTTAACATGTACGCGAGCCACAATTTAATTATACATGAGATTGAATTAAAGAGGCTCTATAGAAGAAAAATACATATTTGATTTTGACATTCAAACACATTTTTTACCAAGTTTTATTTTTAGTGGTTATATGAGAATATTAAAGTTCGAATATTATTTTGCATTTAGATACGAAAATTATTTTTTGTATAAATGAAGTAAGTTTTTTCTCTTATACTATGTCTTCTTCGAGAAAAAATATTACGATTTGACTAGGAACAAAGATATCCTCTTCTTGATGATTGGTCATGGAGTGTGATCTGAAACATCAATTGAAGAAAGCTAAGATAAGTTCTACCAAAAATACTTTACTATAGAAAAGAACATGTAAGTTATTAAGGCAACGTTATTTACTTAGATTTATACGTGATGTTTGATTCTCAAGAAAGTGTGTTAGCCTTTTCACTTATTTATTTCAACATATGCATTTACTATTAACATATGTAAGTGAATAAATCCCAAATCCTATCAACATGAATATGTTTGGTTAATCTAGTTATCCATCCAAAATCCATGTATATCCTACCTTCGAATTGGGAATATTTATATTGAGTACATATCTTTCATGGTTTGTAAACACCAAATGGTTGTACTGAATTGATTGGGTTTTGAACCCGTCTAAAAATATTTATAGATCCCATCTAAGATACCTTTTATTTTACATGCCTCATGCTCCTCAATTTGTTCCTATTATTTCTATAAAGAATCCTCTATCATATTTTGGAATGTCTATTATGTTGGAATTAGAAATTGTTGGCATAAGTGCAGAATATGTTGACATGATGATATTGTGTTGGCATTGATGTGAATATGCTCAAAGAGAACCGGTATGATGTTGTGAACCGGCATATGTGAAAAAGTGAAGTGGTATGCTTGTTCAAGTGAACCGGTATGATGTTGTGAACCAGAACCGGTATGTCGGACCGAGAACCAGTATAAGGAATGTTTTGTATCTAGGGTTCATATGGCATAACTACCGGTTGGTAGTCTTAGCTTCAAGGTTTCTGGTTGAAGTGTTTCGAGCCTGTGTGTTTCAACCAATGGCATCCTATCTACCTCAAGAATGTGCGAAGTCTCTACAAATGGTGGAGAACACGTGATGGGTTATCACCTCCAAGAAGCGGCGAAGAACGAATGATGGAGAATATCTTGAGATCTGTTCAAGACCGTTGTATTCAAATGCAAAGTGTTCAATGGTCAAGATTGAACTGACTAAATTTCTCAACCTAAGTGTTTAGGGTTTAGGGTTTATGCTATCGACCTATCTGTTTCCTACAAGGTCGATGTGGTGTTTCATGCTGAGGTTGTTGGCAAATGTTGTGTGTGTATCTATGTGCAAAGATACGTGATTCTTGCCAGACTAGTTGAGAGGATTGATACCTGCATAGTGTGTGTGCAGAAGGAAAGAACTAAAGTGGATCTACATTGGCATTGAGTGCTATTACCAGATCATTGTAATACCTATTGATCTCTAATCACTTCAACAGTTGAAAAATCCCTTAACAGGGTAGCTTTAACCAGCTTGTTGTAAATCCTTTAACAGGGTGACTCAAAGCCATTGAGTTCATAAAATCCTTTAACAAGGTAACCTCTAACAGGGTCTAACCCTTAACCGGGTATTCTAGCCATCCCTTAACCGGGTGATCCCTAATAGGATCGGTTCCTAATAGAACCTATTGTAACAGTATTTAACCGGACTAGGCTTCTAATAGAGAGGACTTCTAAAGAGTTCAAAACAACTTGTGGGTATTCATCCCCACTGTGGTTTTTCCCAACTGGGTTTCCATGTGAAAAATATGTGTGTCATATGTGATGTCTTTTTCATGTGATGCTTTGTTGTTTTCTGTCAAGCGATGAATCATGTTGATCTAGCAAGTTATTATATTTCTGATGATAGATTATCTGTTTATGCATAAGGACAAAGTGGAAATGAGGGAGTAGGTTGTGTGGAAAGCCAAGAAGATTGATCGGTTCATGTCTTTCACAGTTGCACTATGTTTAACCGGTAGTAGTCTGGTTTGCCAGTAGTTTACAGTCTGCAATCAAACCGGTTCAGGAAAAGTTTTTGTGTCTGTACTGATTCACCCCCCCCTCTCAGTACCGGTTTGGTACTCACTATTCATCATTGAGTTATCAATTGGTATCAGAGCGTCCTCCAGGTCCTCTGTGTTGTAAGCTTAACCGCTTGAGGGAAAGATCCTATTGTAATGATGAAGAGGGAAGGTCCAAAGTTCAACAAAGACAACTTTAAAATATGGAAGGACAAAATGAAGATATACATCAGAAGCATGGGTGCTCAACATTGGAGCTATGTTAAGAATTTTTATGTTATCCCTACCAGTACTCTCACCGATGACCAAAAGAGAGAGATTCAGGAGAATGGGCAAGTCATGGAAGCCCTAATCAGTAGCTTATCTAACATCAAGTTTATTGATGTCCAGTATAAAGACAATCCCAAAGAAGTATGGGATACTCTTGAGAGTATCTATGGCGGTGATGAGCATGTAAAACAAGCTAAGGAAGAAAGCCTTAGAGGGAAGTTTGAAGACATGCAGATGGTTGAAGGTGAGACCATTCAATAATATGGAATAAGAATCAAAACTATTGTTGGAGATATTAAGAGTGCAGGTGGTAAAATGGAAGATTCCACTGTTGTTAGCAAAATTTTGAGATCCTTATTACCGGTCTATGCAATAAGGGTCACTGCTATTCAGGAGTTGAGATCAATAGACAAGACTAAGGTATCCCTAAACTCCATCATTGCAAAGTTGATAGCCTTTGAAATGATTCTCTTGTAACTGGATAGGACACATCACTATAAACTGTCCTAATGGTGATAGAAAGGACAAACCGGAAAGGTTCAAGAAATTCAAAGGACGAAACCAGATAAACTATTTTGTAGCAATTAATGAAGGTGTCACAGATGAGGAATCAGAAGATGAAGAAAATGAAGATATTGTGTTTGTTGCAGTCAAAGAGGATGTGTCAGACAAAAAGGCTCTTGTCTCCCACTTTGATAATTCCAATGAGTGAGTTATCGACAGTGGTTGTTCTCACCATATGACTGGTGACCGAAGCAAGTTTATATCTCTGGAAGAGTATCATGGTGGGGTGGTTCATTTTGGTAATGATGCACCATGTATGGTCAAAGGTAGAGGGTCCATCTCTCTAAATGGAAAAAGTAGTGCTGACAATGTGTATTGGGTGGAAGGTCTCATACACAATCTATTGAGTGTTGCCTAGCTGAATGATAGTGGACCCACTCTCGAATTCAAAATTGGAGTCTGCAAAATCAAAGGAAAGAATGGTGAACTGATGGCCACCGGTATGCAAACCAAAGGTAACTTATTTCAGCTGAATGCAAATATAAGTACATGTCTTATGGCTAAGTTTGATGATAGCTGGATATGGCATAGGAGACTCTGCCATGTAAACTTTGATAACATAGTAAAGGCCAGTAAGATCAAGGCAATTAGAGGACTGTCGATGCTGAGAAAATTGGAAAATCCTTTGTGCAGAGAATGTCAACTGGGGAAAATGTCTTCCTCAACCTTCAAAGGTAAATCTTTCACTGCTGACAACTTACTTGATATTGTGCATACTGATTTGTGTGGTCGTATGAAAACTAGGAGTGTGCAGGGAGATAGGTATTTTATGATTCTTACAGATGATTGCTCAAGAATGATGTGGGTCACATTCTTGAAGGACAAGTTTGAAGCCTTTGGAAAGTTCAAAGCTTTCAAAGCACTGGTAGAAAAGGAAAGTGGTAGAAGAATCAAATGCCTTAGAATTGATCAAGGAGGGGAATTCACTGAACTGGTGAATTCAACAAATATTGTGAAGAGAATGGCATCAAGAGGCAACTGTCTGCCCCCTGGACTCCACAGTAGAATGGCCTAGCAAAGAGAAACAACCGGACTATGGTTGAAGCAGCTAGAACTATGTTGATCCAAGGAAAGGTCGCTCACACCTTTTGGAGAGAAGTGGTGAGCACTGCAGTCTACACAATGAACCGGGTACTCATCAAGAAAGGAAAGGATAAGACTCCTTATGAGTACTGGACTAGTAAGACACCAGTGGTAAGCTACTTCAGAGTGTTTGGTAGTAAATGTTATATCAAGAGGAGTGAACATCAGAGCAAGTTTGATGCTAAATGTGGTGAGGGAATATTTCTAGGGTATTCCACTAAGAGCAAAGCTCTGAAATGTTTCAAAAATAGGACTCAGAGAATTGTTGAAAGCATCAATGTTAGGGTTGATGAAAACTCTGAGAAATCAAAGGAAACCGACAGAGAGCATGTAGGAGATGAACCAGTAGTAACCTTCTGGGAACCAGTTGCTAATCAGCCCAGTACCAGTAATTATGCTCCTGCATCGGTAGATGCTGATGCTGATGAAGATGAGTATGATGAAGAAAAGCAAGAGGAAGTTGTTAAGAACATACCTAGGTATGTCAAACTCAATCATGATCTAAAGCAGATCATAGGAGACAAAGATGCAGGAATTCTTACAAGAAGAAAGGTTAGAGAAAGCTCATGTATGATCTCTGAATTTGAGCCTAAATCATTCAAAGAGGCACATAAAGATGAAGACTGGATCAAAGCAATGGAGGAGGAACTTGACCAGATAGAAAATAATGGTACATGGTCTTTGGTACCCAGACCGGAGCATAAAAATGTCATTGGAACCAAATGGGTTTTTAAAAATAAGCTAAATGAGGATGGCACAGTCGTAAGGAACAAAGCCTAACTAGTATGTAAAGGATATGCCCAAGAAAAGGAGAAGACTATGGTGAAACCTTTTCTCCAGTAGCAAGATTGGAAGGAGTTCATATGCTTCTTGCATATGCAACTTTTAAAGGATTCAAGGTATACCAAATGGATGTAAAATCTGCATTTTTAAATGGAATACTTGAAGAGGAAGTGTATATAGAGCAACCAAATGGGTTTACCCTATCAGAAGACAATGACATGGTGTGTAGGCTACATAAAGCCTTATATGGACTGAAGCAGGCACCAAGAGCATGGTATGAACGCTTGCATTCTCATCTTGTGAAGATTGGATTTGAAAGAACAAGTGAAGATAGCAATATCTACTTGAAATCAAAAGGAGATCAAATTTTGATCTGCAAAGTATTTGTTGATGACATAATCTTTGGTGGAGATGACAAGATGAGTCATGACTTTGCAGATGAGATGAAAAAGGAGTTTGAAATGTCACTCATAGGGGAAATTAAGTTCTTCATTGGACTGCAGATTTAGCAAATGAAAATGGAATCTTTATTACCCGGTCCAAGTATGTCAAAGAGGTGTTGAAGACCTTTGGCATGGAAGAGAGTAAACCGGTTGGTACACCAATGGTGACCGGTTGTAAACTATCAAAAGAGGATGACTCAGCATTGGTAAATGAGAAGGAATACCGATCAATGATTGGTAAGTTGCATTATGTAGTGCATAGCAGACCAAACATTGCACATGCAGTGGGTATTACCGCTCGGTTTCAACAAAGCCCAAGAGAATCCCACTTGGTAGTAGTCAAGCGGATTCTTAGACATCTTAAGGGAACTATTGACTATGGGTAATGGTATCCATACAATAATGATTTCAACCTAAAAGTGTTCATAGATGCTGATTGGGCTGGTAATGTAGATGACCGGAAGAACACAATTGATGGTACATTCTTTCTAGGTGGAAGACTGGTCTCATGGATGAGTAAAAAGCAGAGTTCTATCTCTCAGTCTACAGTAGAAGTGGAGTATGTTGCAGCTTTTATGAACTGCACCCAGACTATTTGGATGAAACATGTATTGAATGGCTTCAAAGTTCCTGTATCTGAACCGGTAAGTATATTCTGTGACAATACAAGTGCAATTAATATATCCAAGATTCCGGTTTTACATGCTAGAACCAAGCATTTTGAACTCAAGTATCATTTCTTGAGGGAAAAGGTTCAGAACAAAGAGGTGGTATTGGAACATGTTTCCAGTAAGGAGCAGTTAGCAGACATATTCACCAAGCCTCTACCGAAGGCAACTTTTGCCTATCTGAGAGGTGAGCTAGGGGTGTTGCCCCTTCAAGAGGTAATCTAAAGGCTTGTGCTCCACATCAGTCAAATCTTACTTTGCTATATCTTTTTAGGATTGATGTGTTGAAGGATGTTCCTCCTCAGGGGGAGAAGCATAGTGGAACAGGGAAGCTTGTACCTCCACTTTGGCAGTGTTGTCAAAGGGGGAGAAGATGTGAAGCGAAAAATACATCTACAGTTTTAAGGAGAAGATGTGATGCAGAAAGAGAGATATCTTTGTATATTGCCATCAATGCCAAAGGGGGAGATTGTTGGCATATGTGCAAAATATGTTGACATGATGATATTGTGTTGTCATTGATGTCAATATGCTCAAAGAGAACCGGTATGATGTTGTGAATCGACATATGTGAAAAAGTGAAGCGGTATGCTTGTTCAAGTGAACCGGTATGATGTTGTGAACCGAAATCGGTATGTTTGACCGAGAACCGATATAAGGAGTGTTTTGTATCTAGGGTTCATATGGCATAACTACCGGTTGGTAGTCTCAGCTTCAAGGTTTCCGGTTGAAGTGTTTCGAGCCTGTGTGTTTCAACCGATGGCATTGTGTGATGAGTTAGCATTGTAATGGAGATCAGATCATGTTGCCACATCAGCCTCGTGTACGTGAAGGATCTTGCATGAAGGAGATTGATCCTATCTACCTCGGGAATATGTGAAGTCTCTGCAAACGGTGGAGAACGCGTGATGGGTCATCACCTCCAAGAAGTGGCGAAGAACGAACGATGGAGAATGTCTTGAGATCTGTTCAAGACCGTTGTATTCAAATGCAAAGTGTTCAATGGTCAAGATTGAACCGACTAAATTTCTCAACCTAAGTGTTTAGGGTTTAGGGTTTATGCTATCGACCTATCTATTTCCTATAAGGTCAATGTGGTGTTTCATGCTGAGGTTGTTGGCAAATGTTGTGTGTGTATCTATGTGCAAAGATACGTGATTCTTGCTAGACCAGTTGAGAGGATTGATACCTGCATAGTGTGTGTGCAGAAAGAAGGAACTAAAGCGGATCTACATTGGCATTTAGTGCTATTACCAGATCATTGTAATACCTGTTGATCTCTAATCACTTCAACAATTGAAAAATCCCTTAACAGGGTAGCTTTAACCAGCTTGCTATAAATCCTTTAACAGGGTGACTCAAAGCCATTGAGTTCATAAAATCCTTTAACAAGGTAACCTCTAACAGGGTCTAACCCTTAACTGGGTATTCTAGCCATCCCTTAACCGGGTGATCCCTAACAGGATCGGTTCCTAACAGAACCTGTTGTAACAGTCTTTAACTGGACTAGGCTTCTAAGAAAGAGGACTTCTAAAGAGTTCAAAACAACTTGTGGGTATTCATCCCCACCGTGGTTTTTCCTAGTTGGGTTTCCACGTGAAAAATATGTGTGTCATATGTGATGTCTTTTTCATGTGATGCTTTGTTGTTTTTTGTCAAGCGATGAATCATGTTGATCTAGCAAGTTATTATATTTTTGATGATAGATTATTTGTTTATGCATAAGGACAAAGTGGAAATGAGGGAGTAAGTTGTGTGGAAAGCTAAGAAGATTGACCGGTTCATGTCTTGCACAGTTGCACTGTGTTTAACCTGTAGTAGTCTGGTTTGGACCGATGTTAGGGATTGCCAGTAGTTTACAGTCTACAATCAAACCAGTTTAGGAAAAGTTTTTTGTGCCTATACTGATTCACACCCCCCCCCCCTCTCAGTACTGGTTTGGTACTCACTATTCATCATTGAGTTATCATAAATAGTTTGTCTTCCATTTGAGTACATGAAGGAGAGTATGACAAAAAGTCACAAGTTTCAAGCCCCAACTTATCACATATAGATCTCATGTGAATAAGAATACGTAGATTTCTTAAATACCAATCCAATATCACTAAATGATAACATGAAATTTAAGTTTCCTCTAATATTCCTTATTTGGGACCCATGTATATAGGTTGATGGACAACCCGATCAAGATTTAAATAGGTTATATGTGTAACAATTTTGAGTTATGTTATGGATTGAGAATATGCAAAGAATAATATACATAGAAAGATGGTAAAATAATGACCAAATTAGAATCAAATAATTAGTTTATGTTATTCTTTTTTTATAAATGATCTATGAGGATAGGTGTATTAGATATGCCTTGTTATCGTCTCCTAAAGTTATAATTGACAAATAATGGTTAACTACATTAATATACAAAGGGTAAGGAAAACGAGGTGGAATTTAGGGGAAAATGGTTCATATTCCCATATCAATTGTCACAACTAGTGGTAATGAGTGAATTCATATTCAAGGAATGATGATTCATGAGAATTACAACAATGGTAGACAAATCAATTTAAATATCACCTGGAAATTTGATAGTAAAGCTTTGATTTTAATTTATTTAATAATTCCACAGAATTTATTCTTTATATTAAATTCATGCATGTGTGTCATCTTCAAAATTAATTTAGAAATGACAATTAAAAGTTATAACATCTCATTTATGTGGTAGAATGAATTTTTATTTTAAAGTAGGTTTAATATATAAGACAAATCAACTTCATATAATTTGGCATAGCTAAATAGGATTAATTAATTTTATGAATTGATGATATTTACCAAGTGTACAACACTTGAAAAAAATTCTATGCAAATTGATAAAAAGAATAAATAAGATTACAATAGTGTTCAATACCATCACAATAACACATCTACAAAGTAATTTACATTTTCTATCTCATGATAAAAAAATTAAAGGGAATGCGTATTCATGGTTGATTGAATGGAAACTAGTGGATTTTAAATGACAACTTATTTGAACTTCTTAAGTCCATAATAAGGATATAGTTCTAGGTTATCTTGGAAAAGAAAACTTCTAGATTTATTATTTAAGAAATAATGGGAATATAAATATAGCTATTTTTCCATTACCATATGGGGTATCATAAAATATGGATGAGAGAGTGCCAAATAAATCAATGCTAGAGAGTTTCATATAAATCAATGCCATGGTTTTTAAAGTTCCTTCCTTATAGATATGATTGCTAGAGATGTGACTCAAGTAGAATTCTACCTCTCTGCTTTTACATATAAATTGTTTTTTACATATATAAATTGTTTTTTACATAGATATATTTAAGATATCTTTCAAATTGGAAGAAATTTTTGTATCTTTAAAAGAGTAGGTGCATTTAAGTAGTTAGAGTATTTATACATAGATTCAAGTTTCATTCAAGGTAATGTAATTTTTTTTTATGATCCCCAACATCCTCTTCAATTGATCATTGAGTATACGTATATTATGTTTGTTTTTGCAATAACTAGCTTAAGTAAGTGAATTACTGAAATCTTCTAATATAATACCCACCCACTTAGGATATTCATAAAAACTCATCATCCTTATCCATCTCTATTATTATGTATTAGCCCATATATAAATGTCATAATGTTTTTATAGTAGTTTGTGTTAATGAATCTTCATTATATTCTTGGAAAAAAAGAAACAATTTTTTAATTTCACTAAACATCTTAGATGGTCATTTTCCCTATATCAAAAACATAAAATCTCTTACAATGCGGGGACAACATTTCTGCACAACTGTACTTCTAAACAAAGGAAGATTCAGGAATTTGAAGCCCAATTGGTAGATCAGAGGAAATATTCGATGGCAGCTATATCTTTGGTTTGATTCCGAGGAAGTGATTGCCAATGTTTCATGAATTCCATTTTCAGAGTTGTAAAAGCAATTTGTAGTAAAAGGAAAACGTCTAGAGCTTACTGTAAGCGGATCAAAATCATTCTTCAGAGAGAGTTGCAGAATTTGTAGTGGTACTATGTTATCTCTTTGAATGTGTCTAGGGCAAATAACTGGATTTTGGTAACAGTGTTGAAATGGAATGGGACGAAATGATTTGGAGGTGGAAAGAAGACAGGAGGTAAAATGATTATTACAGATGTGGAGGATGGCTGTACAGACATATTTATCCCACATGTAAGCAACGTAAGATGAGGGGAAGAAAGGGCAGAAATAAATAGGTAAGGGAAGTTCCTTAGAAATCATACCTTTCTCGGCCTTTTGGCTAAGATCAAGTGTAGTATCTGTTCTTATCAGTTTAATATCTGATACGTGGTTCAATGAACCACACGATATTAAATTAATTTTTTTCAGGGGGAAGCTCCAAAAGATAGCTTGCTATCAAGGCCCTTCGAGCGTCGCATCTGTTTTGCACTACTGCAGTAGCCTGGCGCACCCCACACCCAAAGCAAATAACAAAATTAATTTATTCATTCTGTATTCAAAAGTAAATTTTGTTCTGTGGACGGAATTTATGCCATTTACTGACAAAACATATAGATTAAATTTTTAACTTATCTTGAAGTAGATTTTTATTTTGCTTCTGTTTCGTATTCAATCATCGATTTTATCTTCAGCTTTAGCTTTTAAGTTTTAGCTTAGCTTTAAGTAGGTTTTTATTCTGTTTCTGTTTTGCATTCAATCATCAATAAGTAATTCATGTGCTTATTTTCCGTCGTTGCAATCTGATTCCATATCATTGTTGTGAATTTAAATTTCTTCAGACTGAATAAATACATTCTAATGTAGACTTATGCTGAAATAGAAGGTTCGTGCTTCCGAGGCATTGATGGGGTTGTTAGATCTGATTAAGACCGCAAATTAGGGAAATGCTTCTTGGATTGTTAGATCTGATTAAGATCACGATATTAGGAAAATGCGTCTTGGCTGCAATCAAAAGAAATAAAAATAATACAGGTAAGCGCGCTCCTTTTTGTCTTTGTCTTTGTCTTTTTCTTTTTATTTTCTTCTTTGTGTATCTCAAAAGAAATGTTTCTGGTAGATTCAAATATTTTGAAGTATTTTCAGTTTAGATAGGTATTTCTTTAAACATGTAGTCTCTTAAGTTTTGAATTACAACCATTTCAAAAGAAATCTTGGCATGAGATACAGGAAAATACTTAAATCTGTCTGAAAATTTCTCTTCCATATCATGTGATACACCTTTCAGACAATATACATAAATATGTTCACAGACAATATACATAAATATGTTCACAGGAATGGGGAAGTGGACTTATATTTAAAAACAGATTAAATTTAATTTAATTGAAAAGTAAAATTTGTTTGCTTCTCTATTTATAAAGGTTTTCATACAAATAATTATATGGATGCTCTAGCTATTCTGGTTGCGCTAATGCGTAGTTGCTCTCATGTTGGCAAGATTCTCAGATTGTTAGTTGGCAGTGCAAAAACAGATTCTTTGCTCTCATGTTGGCAAGATTCCCAGATTGTTAGTTGGCAGTGCAAAAACAGATTCTCTTGTTTTATAACTCTTTTGAGTCGGTTATTTTCAGTCATATTCCCATGGAATGGAATGGAGTGGCTGATTGCCTTACTAAACGGGCTTCTATATTTATGGATGGCTGATCTATTGAGGACTTTTTCTGGTGTTGTCAACTGGTGGATCAAGATAAGTCTTTCTAGTTTTTTCTTTGCTGGGCTGGGCTGTTTGCCTTCTGTTGATGTACATCTCTGTATGTTTTGAATAAAAATTTTACCCCCTTTATTATCAAATGTATTAGAAAAATATAAAATTTCCACTATCACTAAAATAAATAATATATCTTATGTGATTGAATTTAAGGCTGGCTAAATGGATTTTGCCTAGGTTAAGGGATGAACTAGGCTGCCATAAATGAATAATGAGATATCAATCATTTTCTAGGTGGATTTTTTCTAATCAATATATTATTCTTAAAGAAATGTCTATTAGCTATTTAGTTAGCAGTTGTTTTAAATGAAATTTAATAGAATTGTTTTTAGGCTTTGCAATTAAGGATTAATCAATTTAGATTAGTGTTGTGAATGTTGGGTATATGAAGCCCAACAGTCACATGGTTGTTTGTCTTCCCCAAAAGACTCTTCATTTCATATTTGATATGTTTATATAAATGGTTGAGTGTGGTCCATACATGATGTACTATAGTATTGGTTATTGGTTAATAAGAATTCTCCTTGCATGCATTTCTGGTGGACGTAGCCACTTAGTGGTGAACCACGTTAATCTTGTGTTTGAGTTCTTTGTTGTGTCTATTATTCTTTCTGTTGTTTTCTGTTCACTATTATGTGTTTTCTCTACTCGTTTTTAATCTAACAATTGGTATCAGAGCTTAGGTGAAGTGATTGAGCAGAGATGGAAAGGTAGCTAGATAAAGGATTGAAATTTCTCGAGAAGATGCAAAAGTTCGAAGTTAGAGAAATTAGTTGCTGGTATTGTGGCAAGTGAGGCCACGTAAAAAGAAATTGTTGGTTTCTCGAGAAGGCTAAAAGGCAGCCGAAAGATGAAGACACTGATTCAGTCATCAAATATTTTCTTGCAAATTTAGACTCGTGGAGAGTAAAATTGTGCAAGCAAAAGTTATAATAAAACATCACGTTCATTGGTGGGATGGCTGGAAAAAGGAGGAGACTTTGACTGAAGAAGAAGAGGGTTTGAAGTATTCGTTGTTTGAAGATTTTCTTGATTCAACTGAAGAAGAGGACGCTGAAGCAAGTGAGGATGAAGTTTATGAGGTTGAGACAAAGACTCAGGAGGATTATGAAAAAGAAAAATTTATGAGATTGAAGGAAGAGAATCTCCTACTCATCGACAAACTGATTTGTATGGACTAGAAGTTGATGGTTTTGTGTCGCATCATGAATATTGAAAAAGATAACGTTGAGAAAGAATGCAATTTTTCTGAAGAGACTGTATTTCAGCAAGAAGAAAGTGATGGGAAGCTCCTGACAGAGGACTCTTTCCTCACAAACATGCATGCCTTGTTGATAAGAAAGCCTTTCTTTGGTGGAAAGAATCCACAAGAGGATTCAGGGTGCTTGGCGATTGAATAGCCCAAGAGCGTAGGGATTATAGAGCTCACAAAGACCGGAGAGAGCCTTTGGCTCAAGGCTGTGGAAGATCCAGAAGACTTCGGAAAGGATGAGGATAAGGTCTTTGAGGAAAATGAATTTCAAAAAGAACAAAAGAGTGATGATTTATTGCTCCAGATTGCAAAAATAGAGGTGGAGTGGAATGCATTGATTGCAGGTACTACACAAATTTCTGCACAAAATACAACAAATTCATTTGATATGGAGCCCATTGGTGCAAGGTTTGTAGCTGGAAGCTCAAAATCAAGTCCCATGGCAGCCCAATTGCATAGGAATATTGTATTCGGTGTTGGTCAAATGAAGAGAGAACATGGGTTCCAATCTGACTAGTTTGATGGCAGTAGTAATGATTCATTTGATTTGTTTATGTTGGATGTTGTGGGGCCGAATGAGAGTTAGTGTGTTCCAGTTGTGGGCACTAAGTTAACTGTGAGAATTGGGAGTGATGATTGTAGGCTATTCACACTTGTACAAGAGTTTTATATTTGGGTATTAAAATATGATAATGGTGATCTTCTAGATATTCTATTACGAGGGAGCACAAGAGCAAGAGACTTTGATGGAGGAGTGTATTATGCATCTATAGATAGTAGTGTTCCTGATTATTGATTACCAAATGAAGTAGTTAGAGAATATGTTTTTAACTCTGATCTGACTTGGACAAGATTAATTCGTACTGTTCGTGAATAGAGTTTGGCAATATTAAAATCTTCTCAAGAGCTGGTTGTAGTATGAGCTTTGGAGTGGAGATGTAGGGAATGTTACAGGATGTGCCGGTTGGACTTCACGGGGGAGATTGTTGGGTATATGAAGCCCAACAGTCACATGGTTGTTTGTCTTCCCCAGAAGACTCTTCATTTCATATTTGATATGTTTATATAAATGGTTGAGTGCAACCCATACATGATGTACTGTAGTATTGGATATTGGTTAATAATAATTCTCCCTGCATTTTTGGTGGACGTAGCCACTTAGTGGTGAACCACGTTAATCTTGTGTCTTGAGTTCTTTGTTGTGTGTATTATTCTTTCTGATTTTCTTGTTCACTATTATGCGTTTTCTCTGCTCGTTTTTAAACTAACAGTGAACACAAGGGTATAAAAAGATGTTAACAACTTCAAGTAAAGATTTTGTTTTTGGGGTGACACATATTTATCTATTTGTGAAATTATTATGAAATTGATTTAATTATTTTGAATTTGAGCATTCCTAACATAAATTAATATCAATATTGAAACTAAGAAAGTAATCTTATGGTAGTTTAAAAATGAAAAAGAAAAATTGAAAATGATTGCTTTCTCTAATGGTGATGTGGGAGTCAATATATTAGAACATTTATAGGTCTCAATCTTACATTTTTTTTGTGAGAGAAATCTCAACTTTATCTTGTATGCAAATCCGTAAATGAAGGATGTGAACTTCTATCACAAATATTCTTCTTTATATTGTTCCTTGTGCTCTTTTTAAAAGCCATCTTTATATTTCTTGTAATCTTATTTATGATTCACTATCTTCTTGGAATTTATTATTAAATTATTCCTCATGTGCTTAATTTTCATAGTTGTAAGCTTATTCCTACTGGTTATCTTATTTGTTACTTGGGAAATGGCAATTTTTCCTCGGTCCTCAAGGAGGATGGCCTCCCCAGGGGTTCCAAAATTTGAAACAACATCATGAGTTGCAGGGATCCTTTATCCCATGGTATGAGGTGGATTATTGACAATGGTAGGAATATCCTCTTCTGGGAGGACTGTTGGTTGGGAGAGAAGCCCCTTGCTTTCTCCTCCTCCCTAAGAAGGCTCCAGGAGGCTGCTAAATGTTTCTTCAGGGAGAGGGTCAGTTATTACTTCATCAACAACACTTGGAGGGCTTTAGTGGATTGCTACATTGATCAACCCTTACTCCTCTTTGCTGCTAGAGAGCTTCAAGAGCTTTTGGCGGGCACCCTCCTCCCCTTTTTCCTTAGGGAAGATAAATTCATTTGGAAGTGGGACCCCTCTAGGGACTTCTCTGTTAGAACTGCTTACAACAACTTGCTGAGGGAACTTGATCATACCATTAACTGGAATGCGGTCTGGAACCCCCAACTCATCCCACCTCCCTCCAACACCTCTCCCGCCTTCCTCTTTTTGAACGCCCCTGGTTCTGTTGTGGATGTCTGGGGCTCAACTTTCCCCCCTTGCCTTGCATGGGGTCCTCGACTCCCACGATCCATGCTTCTGCTGTTTGGTCGGAGACCCCTTTCACGGTTTTTGATGCACCTAGTGTTGCATCCACCCCCCCGGTTCCCCGACTGTGGATCCTGTTGTTGTCGGCTCTCTGGCTTCTGGGGAAACGACCTTGCTGCCTATCGCTGATGCTGCTGGTCCTTTGTCCAAACTTGCTGGTATGCGTAGCTTTTCTAATGTGGCCAAATCTTCCGCCCAACCCTCTGAGTGGGTTCGTCCTCTCCATTGTGCGAAATCCTCCCCTAGGTGGTTTGCAGACAAGATGTTGTGGACAACATTGGGTTTTACCAGCGATGTGATTTGTTGTGGAGATTCTCTAGGCTCTGGCCTTCCCTACCAGACCTTCACCATTGGGTAAGTGACTCCTAGTGGCCTTTGGTTGCTCTCAATATCGAGCCTTTTCTTTGTGCTAAAGGATTTTTTGTTGCTTCCTTCACTTCTTCTACAGATAGGGATTTGATTTTGAGCAAGCTTTGGTCTTGGGGAGTGCACTCCCTCTCTATCAAGCCTTGGACAACCTCTTTCAACCCTCTCACTGAACCACTTAATGTGCGTCCAGTTTGGGTTCGACTCATCAATCTCCCTCTTCGTTTCTGGGAGCTCTCTTGGTATGAGGCGATAGGTAACTCTATTGGTCATTTTCTAAAGGTCAATGATGTTATGTCCTCAATGGAACACACTACCTTTGCCCACATTCTTGTTGATATTGACATCTCTGCCCCTCTTCCAGGTGATGTGGTTCTCATGGTAGGGGATAGGCCTTGGTCACAACTGCTAGATTTTGAAGGCCTCCCCTTTCACCGCAGAAGATGCTTCTCTACTAGCCATCTTGCTTCGGGTTTCTCTTCTACACAACACAAAAGGGTTTCTACCTGGTGGAAGAATGCTACTGCAGACCACTTAACAGTTAATGTTATTGATTATGCGCCTGTTGGCTCCTCCCATGAGGATGATGTCGTGCCCACCACGGCTCCTGTTGCTCCTATTGATGTTATTGTGGCCTTGTCTCCAGAGGCCCCCACTTCCGCTTCTCCTATCCAACAACCCTCCCCTGCTGCTGGATCTGCTTCTGCTACTGTTGTTCTTTCACAACTTGCTACTGTTGCTGTTATGCACCCCCCTTCGGCCCTCTTCCAGCCTTCTACTGTCACCAGTGTTGTTGACCCTATGGGGGCCCTTCTGGTGGATCTTAGCATTGCCTAGTCTGTGGTTGCACGCAGGCGTAAGGGGAAATCTTCTCCCTTGCCCCATACCCCCCCTTGTGGGGGTTTGGGTGGCCCGTGCCCCCCCTTGAGTGGGGTTTGTTCCCTGGTTGGTTAGTTTCTGTGTTTGTTCCTTTCCGCCTTTGGGCTGTGGTTTTCTTCCAACATCAACTCTCTTGATGTTGCTTTTTGTTAAGGGTCAGCGCCCTAGTTAACGCTGCTTTTTTAATCAAAAACATTTTAGTAGAATTAGCATAGTAGGTCTCAAAGAATAAGCCACATAAAATTTTCTTAATAATTTCAAAAAGGTAATTGCTTCCATCATCACTAACAATATGTGTAATCTAATCATTACCTTATAGGGGAAAGGATCTATTAGTTGAACATGTTCCAATGGTTGTGATAGCATTTGTTGATTTAATGGTCAATATTTTTTACAACATTGTACCAATAGTTGTGACTTTAAAGTTGTTATTGATGATGATGACTACCCATAATTGAATGAAATGTGTCCTTTAGATGAAACAACGAATCATGTGATGTCACATTGGTCTCACTTTTTGGGGGGCTATTTTGGACACCTTGGCAAAAGGCATATTAATGTGGCATGGCCCTAAAACCTTAGTTATAAGAAGGAGATTTCTCAAGTAAGCTGTTGTAAAAAAATTGAAAGCGATTCAAAATTTTCAAATAGAATTTTGAAGTACCAAATTAAAGTGCTCAATGACTAGATCTTTTTTCATAAATTGTAAAAGTAATTTCAAACTAGAAAAAATATATATATATATAGAAATTGCAATTAGCATGGAGCGAAGCACCTAAACAATTACCCCAAACCCTATTGCCCCCACCACCCAAAGCACAGTTAAACAAGATCCTGTTCCATGTTCGCCATCTCTGAGTGAGCTTCCCAACTCAACGCAAAACAGAGCCCCTAAACTTATTCGTTGAGATGACAATCATTTAAACAAGAACCAATCCATCCCTAACTTTACTCTGATCGTGGGGTTGCCACCCTCAAAACCGATTCATCTCCAAAGTCTTTGCCAACTGCCAACTGAACAATAGCTCGAAACCATCTCAATCAATGACCACCCTCCTCTATATGCAGACCGACTTGAAGGATATATTCAGCCTATCTTTAATGTCTGCAAATCAAGCTTTCCAGGACTAGTTTGGAAAACAGACATGTCTAACACACTACCAAACATAACCATCGGATAAAACTGCTTCGACCCTTGACATTAAAGTTGGGGATCCGAAGAACAACACAGTTTGCTGGTTACCACCATCAACCGAACAAAATTCTTCTCCATTAGCTGCCAGCAAAGAGTGCTCCCCTTCCCTGTCGCATTAATTACTAAGAGAATATCGCCTTCAAAACTTTTACAATTTCTTAGACCCATGATACACGCTACATTTTCTTAGACCCATGATCACCGCTTGAAATTCTTCTTCATTATTGGAACCTTTAGAAAGGGGTTTTCTGTAATCAGAGTAATTTTTCCTTTTCAATTCTTAATTATTTCTTGTGGCACCTTCTAAACTACTTTCTTTCTTAATGTGAGGAATCTTCAATCCAAACCACACTTTTTCCACCCATCCTATGGTGCCTTCCAAACTACCTCCTTACTTGATTTGACGAATCTTCAATCCAAACTACACTTTTCTCCTCTCAACATCCCATATGGTAAAGGATGAATATCTAAGTATCATTTCCTTTAGTCTGTTATTAACCACCTCAATTATCTTAGCCTGTACTTTATTAAAAAAGGATGCCAACCCCATCTCCTATTCGTGAAATTTTTTCTTATTTCTTTCCTTTCAAAGTTCCAATAACAAAATTATTCATAAGCTTGAGTACAATGCCTTCCTATGTAGAATTGGCAATTATTTAAAGGTCTAAAATGTCGTTCAAAAATGCTCCAACCCATCCAAGTCTTGCACAAAGTCAATGCTAATAAATTTCTTCATTGTTTTTACATGGTAGACATCTAGATGGACGACTTAAACCCATACTACTAAACTTTTCCATGGTCAAAATCTTCTTTTGCAAAGCTGCCCAAGTAAAGGTTCTAGCTTTCGACGAACAAAGCTCATTCCAACAAAGTTTGACTCATAATTCTAACCCTTCAAGGTCCCTATATCTCTCCAAACACCTATACATGTCTTTCACATTGTATTGACCCATCTTTGAACCATTTGACAAACCGATATTCACAAAAATTTTGACAAATGTTTTGATATACCTATACTCAAAATTCAAAGATGATTCAAGCATAAGAACAAAAATTGTACTACTTTAAATCTAATTTCTAAACTATTTTTTTTCAAAAATAGTGAACTTTAATTGAGTCAAACATTTACTTTTTTAAGTACTCATATTTTTCAATGAAATATATTAGATATCTATGGATGTATTCTCCTCCTTATGGTTTCATTTAGTATTTTTGAAAGTTGTTTGAGGAAAAGTTAGATATTATCACATAGTTTATTATGTATATTATTATTTTTATTAAATTTTGAAGTGGACAAGGCATGCCTCAATAAATTATCAAATAAATAATGAAAATTAAATATTTTTTAAATGTGTATATTATCACATAGTTTGTTATGTGTATTATTTATATCACATGAATATATTAAAAAAGTTAAATAAATATTACAAACTTAATTATTCCAACTCTAAATAAATTATATAGTTAGAAAGATAACTAGCTTAATGTTTTAATAATATTTTTATAAAACGTTATGATGAAATGTATAATTCTAATCGCAGTGGCATACCAACCTTTATATATTAATTTTAATAACTTTACATCCCTATCTCCATGCACATAGTTAGAGGTATCTAAGGATGATACATCATGTAAAATTAGAGAGGAGTCCTATTATTGTATAACATGTTGCCCCTAGAGGTTGAAAGATTGATAATCATCATGCATGCATACATTTTTTATCATCATACATGTTCTTATAATGTGAATAAGAAAAAAAATAAATTCAAAGAAGTATCTTCATATCCATAAAATTCAAACATCATAATTACTGTAATGATATGATAATTATGAATAATATCAAACAATTCTTCAATAGATAATGAATTGATAAAAGTATGCATTGGAATATCAAAGGGTTAGACGATGATAATCATGATTTGTAAGAAGGATATCATTATCACCACAAATGGAACATCATGAGTAATCAAAAAAAGGTGAAGCGTCATCTTTGGGATGTCATACCTAGATACATCAATATAACAAAGGGATGTATTTAAGCTAAATCACTAACATACAAAGTTTTCACCATCTTGGATCATATGGGAAAATGTAGTGGGTTTATTAAGAATAGATGAAAATAGACTTACAAGATTCATAAAAAATGTTCAAATTAAAATGGTTCAATAATAATAAAATAAAATGATTGATTTAGAAATTTATGTTTTTTCCTACCTTAAAATGATAGCATGGAATTTATAGACTCGCCAAAATAAATAAAAATGTATTAGTCATTTCAAAACATGAAAATGTAGTTTAGTGTATATAATTGAAGGCCAAAATTGTAAGAGCGGAGTTTTTGAATAATTATGACAAACCTAAATATAAGACCAAGCCCAAATGTCTAAACCTAACGAAGTATTTGTTCCTATAAGGGGATAAATATTTGGTTGCAAGAAACTAGGTATTTGGTACCTATTATTAATCTACTACTAAAAAATACCTACACAAAACTTTTGCATAGGACTATATATCTAGGCACAATTATTAGTAGTAGGACTAGGCTTTTTATCTTGATCAAATGTCTAATATAGGTAAATTTCCAATCATTCTCATAGGAACATGTCCTTATGCCAACTTATCTATTGCCTCTATTGATATGTCGAGTACACTCACTTATGTGCATATATTTGTGTATGAGAACTTTATTATGCTGAAAATAATGTTGGTGGATTGCTCATAGACAAAAATTTGATGACCTTGAATACACACATGTTCATAATGATTATGTATGCATAATTTTCTACTTGATTCTTGCCAATTAAATTATAAAACATGATTTCCATGTGTGCACCTTGATTTTTCTCAATAATGCTTGATAATTCAATCTTATAATGCTCTTGATAGTGTAGGGGGAGGGATCCATTACCATTCACTGGATTTTGCTAATTAAAAGTCCATTAAAAAATTATGCAATGGGCCAATAGTGAAAAAGGGTTAGTAATTAAACTTTTTTTTTCGTAGTGCATGATTATTGGGGCATTTGTGCATAAAAATTGGATCAATTGTGTAAATTTTGTGGTTGCCAAAGTGAATGGTTAACTAGGCAATAGGGAATATGTATGGGATGCCAACTTTCTGTCTCTTACGCACATAACGAATCCTACAAGATTCGTCGTAATTATCTAGAAGCCAAAACAATAGCTATAAGTACTTAAGTTATACAACAAAAAAATGTCAAAATCTAATGTATTATTTAGAAACTTAAGTTGTGCAAAATTTCGTACCCTTCCCTTACTTAATATCAATACATTAAAAAAAAAATCTAAAGTTGGCATTATATTATTTAAAGAAAATAATCAATATCTAAATCAGTAGGTCAACTCTATCACCTCTCTCTTCTATGCATTCAAAAGAAAAATGTAGCCCTTCTTTATAGAATATGGACCACACTGGGCGATCAACCCGGCCGCATTCAAAATTAAAACTGCATTTTCTCAGGTCTTCAATGCATGCCCAAAGACGTTATACTAATATTTTCTCCTCCCTCTATGGGCATAATATTCTCTACATAAATAAATTGTGCCAGTTGCAGGCTGTGACGTTGACCCATATGTGTACGAAGCATGAAAAATATCAAAATCTTATAATGATTGCCAAATTAAATTTTTCTCAATCATGCATGCATAATTTTTTATCATCCATGAGCAAAAATTTAAAGAAGTATCTTCATATCCATGAAATTAAAATATTATACTTATTCTAATGATATAATCATTATGAATAGTATGAACCAATCTTTCAATAGATAATGAATTGTTAAAAGTATGCATGGGGAATATCAAAGGGTGTAGAGGAAGAGAATCATGAGTTGTATAAAACATATCTTTAATATCATAAATGAAACATCATGAGCAATCAAAAGAGGTGAAGCATCACCTTTGGGATGTCATATCTAAATATATCAATATAATAAAAGGATATGCTTAGAGCTAAATCACTAACATACAAAGTTTTCACCATCTTGGATCATATGGGAAAATACAATGAGTTTACTAAGAATAGATGAGAATAGATTTACAAGATTAGTAGCTAAAATGGTTTGATATTCACAAAATATAACAATGAAAGAATAAATGATATATTTAGAATTTCATAATTTTTTTACCTTAAAATGATAAGTATGGAAGTTATAGGCTTACCAAAATGTAAAGAAATATATTACTCATCTTACAACATGAAAATGTAGTTTACTGCAGAAGTTGAGAACTTAAAGTGTGGGAGAAAAGTTTTTGAATAATTGTGACAAATCAAAATACACGATCAAACTCAAATGTCTAAGACTAAGCAAGTATTTATTTCTTAATAGATATTTGAGTGACTAAATATTTGGTTGCAAGAAACTAGGTATTTGCTCCTATTATTTATCTAATACTTAAACAAAACCTATACAAAGCTTTTGCATAGGACTAGATGCCTAGGCACAATGCATTCTTACTAGGACTAGGCATTTTATCTTGATCAAATATCTAATCTAGGTAGATGTTCAATCCATCTCATAGGAACATGTCCTCATGTGAGCTTATCTATTGCCTTTACTAATATGTGGAATATACTCATTTATGTGCATATATTTGCGAATGAGAACTTTGTTGTGCTGAAAATAATGTCGGGGGATTGCTCATAGGCAAAAGTTTGATGGCCTTAAATATGCACAACATATAATGATTATGTATACAAAAGTTTGATTCTTGCTGCTTAAATAATAAAGTGTGCTTTCCATGTGTGCACCTTGATTGTTCTCTATGATGATTGATTCTTCAATCTAACAATGACCTAGGAGATGTCTATAAATGCACATCCTTAGTTATTCAATTTGAGATATTTGGTGTGCAAGTCAAAGAAATAACGATCAGATTTTTTTGGAAATGCCAAACTTGAGAATGGAAATATTAAATTTCAAAAATGACAAACTACAATATATCATATGATCAAGAAGTAAAATTCCATAAATTGTTCGTAGTGAATATCAAAGAAATACAAAATGATAATTAACTAATATAAATTAATAATAAGATTAATAAGAATGTCAAATAAATTGAATTGAACATTACAATTCTACATTTAAAATTGAAGTATAAAAGCATAACATGTGTCTAAATCATTAGGTCAACTTATGTCTTGGACGTAGTTTTCATATGAATTGATCCTGTTTTGGATGTGAAATTCAAAGGGTACTTTTCATCGCCTGTGTCTTATACGCATTCGAAAGAAAAATGCAGCCTTCTTTATAGATTATGGACCACAGTGGGAGATCATCCCTGCCGTATTCACAATTAAAATTGCATTTTCTAAGGATTTCAACGCATGCCCATATGCGTTGTACTAATATTTTATCCTCCCTCTCTATGGGTATGATTTTGTCTACATAAATTAATCCACAAAAATGATAAATAAGTCCAAATTGCCTAAAATGTAAAAACTCAAAGTTATGTCTCAGATGTATTTATAAAGGGAGGAGTAGGAGCTAGTTTTAATAATCTATAGTGCAGACAGTTCTCAGTGTTGGTAGCTTTTCTGTTTGCGAGTCTCTGATAGTAAGCAGGACAATCAAAAAATGACTCAAGTTCATGCTGACTCTCCCTTGTCTCCCCATGTTTGTATTGATCATAAATTTTGTTCAAACTTGTCTACTGTATTTACAGTTTGGAAGAAATCTCTCTTACTGAATGGCAAAGGATTCACTGTGTTTGATTCATTGGGAAATCTGGTTTTCAGAGTGGATAATTATGCATCCAACGCCAAAAATGAAGTATTACTTATGGATGGTGTAGGTCAGCTTCTTCTCACATTGAGGCACAAGGTATCCTCTTACTTTCATTCATTTGTTTTTCAGGATATTATTTTTAGAGTTAATTTTATATGTTTTCTAATCGATATATTTTAGATAACATTCAATGATCCATCGTCAAGTAGAGTATGTATAAACATTTGGGATCACACTCAGTGATCCATTCTAGTAAGAGGATAGTGAACTTACATTTTAGATCACAGTCATCCATCATCAGGGAGAGGATAGTGAAGTTACATTGATGATGGAAGAGTGTGCTCCAAAATGTAAGTTCACTATCCTCTTCCTAATGATGGATAACTGAATTTGATTCCAAACATCTATACATCCTCTTCTTGATGATGGATCATTGAATGTGATCTGAAACATTGATTAGGAAACATACACAGTCAACACTAGAAATTACAGTATGTCAAAAAAAAGATGTATAGAAGTTGCAGATCACACTCAGTGATCCATCATTAGGAAGAGGATAGTGAACTTATATTTCAGATCACACTCATCCTTCGTCAATAAGAAGATAGTGAACCTCTTCCTGATGATTTATATTTGAGTATGATTCATGGATTATTAAACATGTACTGTTGATTATGAAACAAATTTATCTTTTTTATCACATTCAATGATCCATCATTATAAGGAGGATAGTGAATTTTCATTTTGAATCACAATCAATGATCTGTCTTGAAAAGAAGATAGTGAAACTCTTCTTGATGGCGGATTACTTAATATGAGTCAAAACATTCATACAGAATTGATTCCAGAAACAATATAATTATGAAGATGATTTTTAGCAGCTCATGTCATCTATAATCTCTGATACGGAGATTTGATTAACAGAAATGGAGTGTTGGGAAAAGATGGGAAGCATTTAAAGGAGATCCCATGGAGTCTGAGAAGCCCACATTTAGCCTTATAAAGTCGCTGGGATTCTCAAACAAGATTACTGCCAATATATTTGCGAATGGAAGTAGAAAAACTAAGCTTGGCGATTACCAGATCAAAGGGTTGCGCAGAGCATCCTGCACAATATTCAACGACTCAGGAGAGATCATTGCACAGGTATTTTGAGGACACAATCTTTCTTCAACTTATTAGAATGGAATGGCTTTGGAGTTTGAGAAAGTAATGGAAAGTGTTTGCAAAGTGCAGGTTAAACGAAAGGAGGCCAAATCAGATCTAATGCTGGGGAACGATATTCTGAATCTGGTTGTGGAAGCGGGAGTAGATCAAGCCTTTGTAATGGGGCTGCTTATTATCTTTAATCAGATTAGTCGACTAATAAGAATTTATAGGAGAGAATGATCAATGGTGGCAAGCAAGCTGGCTTCTTATGGCCTGCCTAATCTGTCAAGGGGAAGCACTCAATGCAATATGTAATTTTATGTATTGGTTATTTTGTATAAAGTTGCAATTCCTTATCAAAGGATAGTTAGTGCTCCATTTTGTGCATTGGGTGGAGAGTAGAAAACCAGTGGCCAACCATTTTACTCTGTGTAGGCTTTAGAGATTTACCTTTTATTAAAATATTATGTGTATTATTAACTATTTATTTTTATTTTTTGGTATGTAAATGATTATCAAATTTAAGAAAAAAAGTTAAGAGTTTGTGTTAATTTATTCACACTATTACGTTCCATCCTTCCTATAACTGTAAAATGTCTCTTGGAATTGATTAGTTTATTCATTTCACTTGCTTATCTACATCAACAGTTCAATATATGTCAATGAATTATCCATATTATTAGTACCATGATAACATAAATGGTAATTAGAAGTTTCGCCCAAATATATAAATACCGTCATTACAAAATTCCAATGCTCTATATTGGAGCTACAAGAAATTTGTATTATGTGAATTCTTCGTATCTACTTTTTGCAATTGCAATTAACACTATTATAACTTTTGTCCACTAATAAAATATTGTCCTCTCGTGGTTTTCAAATTTAAGGTAAGCGTCTAAAAGAACATGGCACTTCTATTTATTGTTGTCACATGAATTCCTTCTTAGTATATTTATCATTCCTTACTCGAATGTATCATAGTATACCTAGTTAAGAATATTTCATATATAGTGGGGTCAAAGCATAAAAATATGTTCGTCTTAGGCCACAAAAATTACATGGATTGAATTATGCACCCAAGCACAAGGGTTCACTCAAACCCACATATCATCACTGGCATCACATAGTAGATGTATGTTTGCACAAAGGTATGTTGTCATATAGAAATTCCTAGTCACCTATATAAGGCTAATGTTGCCCATTTATGATACTGCTCACTTTTGTGTTCATAAATATGATCTTGGTGAGCACATTCAAGGCAAGATTTTTATATACTTGAATACATACTTATTATATAATATGATGTCTATTATAATATAAAGTAAAATATATATTATATAATATATATTGATAATATATTGGGGAATCTATAGGACCCCCACCTAAGAAAAAATTTATAAAGGAAGTATTACATAATAATTCAAACCAACAATATAATTAATAAAAGATATTCAAAGGAGCACTTAAAAACTAGGATAGAAAACAACAAACCAACAAAATAAATAAAGAAAAACTATCAAAATGTTTATATACAAGATAATAAGCGTCATTATTATAATCATACAATCTATCAAATTTTGAGGACATACTAGCTTCTCAACCCTTCCCTTTCACCACTTGTATACTAAAAAAAGAAGGCAGACATTGGGTAATATCACAATCTAGATAAAATCCAAACTTAGAAAGGAAACCCCTTGAATTATGTCCCAATGCTCAGAGGCATGAACCACAAATTTCCATCTTGAAATCAAATAGCATAAGAGAGATAGAGACCTTCAACCAATTGATAGAGTGAATCACCATTAAGTTCATTTGAACTAGCTACAAATATTTCCCAAGTAACAAATAAGATAACCAATAGGAATAAGCTTACAACTATGAAAATTAAGCACATGAGGAATAATTTAATAATAAATCCCAAGAAGATAGTGAATCATAAATAAGATTACAACATGACAAGCCCCAACCATAACTCATATATTTTGCTTTAGATATACCTAGAGATTTAAACCTATCCTTACCCTTAGATTTTATATCTTTAAGCTTCTTCTTGTATTCCACCTCCTTAAAATTGCCTCTACCAATTGGGGCATCAAAAGAAGTATCATCCATGAACTTCTTTTTAATTTCTTTACTTAACAAAATACCTATGATATTTTCAAATATTAGTGACACAACATCTATCAATAGACATTATTAAGTTTTCCCATGGATCACATAGAGAACAAAGTAATACATTGCACTTATTCCCTTCATCTATATTGACTCCTATTGATACAACTTGTCTAAGTATCATATTAAATTTATTCGAGTGTTCAATTACTAAGTCTTCCACTTTCATCTTCAAATAATCTATAACTTTTTCTTCAATTAAAGCATATTAACTAGACTCTTAGATTAATATAACATTATAGCTATTTTCTTCCATGATGAATTTGTAGTATGTTCCTTAGAAACATTCATTAAAAAGAATCTCACATAGTTAAATAGTACTTCTAGCTTTCTTATCCAATTTTATCCAATCTTTATCAACCATATCTAAGAGTTTGATCAAAGAAGATGCTACAAACCGTGTACCTTTTTCCACTTAAAGATCTTCTATATTCAACTTCCATAGTTTAAAGTTTCAATTATTGAAACTTTTAATCATAGACTGTGATTTTCAATCCAAATATCTAATACTATTTTTCTTCTTAAAACATCCTTTAATACCCCCTTTGTGATTATTTGTGTATTCTCCTTTGCAGTTATTTGTGTGTGTTGTAAGAAGTCAACTGTTGTAGGGTTTACTATTAGTGTAGGTTTTTATTTTCCTAATTGGATATTTACTTTTCCTTAGTTCTTGGTTTTTCTTAAACTTTTATTAAGCTTGCTTAGGTTAATAAAGCATGTTTAACTAGAATATGATACCGAGATGTCTCATTCCTTAAAGGGTGGAACATATTCTTTTTTTAGACTACTTGATGGTCACAACATATTGGTTGGATTTACAAGGTCTCCATTCTCTCCTTAGTTCTATATAAAATCACTACCTAGCTTCTATTTGACATTCTTTTTTATAAATTGTGATGCTCTTGCATAAGTTGCAATTCATGTACTTTGATTCATGTAGTCATTCTTTTGTAGCTTTGCTTTGAGATCCTAATGTAATCTTGTCATCTTGACATTTACACATCTCTTGGAATCACGAGTCTATAATTACTTTTATTTTATTTTATTTATTTATAGTTTCATAGCTTATATCTCTCAAAGAAAGATCTTGGTTATTCATCTATTTCAGATTTCTAACATTTACCAATACACACACAAGGGTTTTAAATCCCAATAATGTATTAGCTTCTTAAGCAACTACCATTCTTTGATACCTAATAATGATGAATTACACCCATGCTACTACATATGACCAATAGATTGATATTAAAGAATCTTATTATTATGTGCACCAAAATTTATCAATAGCATTTGAAAAACCTATCTAATAACATTCACAAAATTAAATTAAATAATATTCATACAAAATATTACACAAGACTTAAGTATTTACTTGTGAATCCCTTACAGGAGAGTGTTGGGAAGAGACACTGCATGCATGTTGAGATATTATCATTGATGGCAACTCATATCAGATTTCGCATCCGCGGTTCATGATTCATTTATACTGGAAGATCGATTGAGGTCCCATGAGAACAGGTTATCCGGTAATGTACAACATCTTCTTGGATTCATTTGTGTTGCATATTTTATGTTGCGGATCTTGGAGAAGCATTTTGGTCATGTGATATGCATTATTCTAGGTTTATGACCTCCGATTTTAAGTATTGAGTAACTTGGAAGATCCAGTACACAATTTTCAAGTAGAACAATGTTCATTAGTAGTAACATGTGAAGATTTTGTGAGTGGATCGTGCAAAGTGATTTTGGTGGTTGTTTGCATGTTCAAGATAGTTAAGCCGACATATGGGAAGCATATGGACATTTTGTTTTGGTCCACCTAATTGTTTTTGGATTGATTTGAGCCAACTTGGGTAACACGTTTCATGTTGTGTGTTATGCGGTTTTTGGGCAACATGGAATTGATCTAATTTTATGTTGCGAATATATAAGACTAGCCGATTTGATCATTTGGTAGGTCGATGGTGATATGTGAAGTGTGTATGAGCGATTGTGTGCAGCTGCACGTGTACAGTTGGAAGATTGGTGTTCCTATATAATGTAGAGAATTATAACAGAGCATAGTAGCATAGCAGAGTGTGATCATGTGTTTTGTGCTTAACCGAAACTATACTCGGGAATTTGTTGATGCTATTAAATAGTTCAAACTCTCTTGTATCTCTTATAATTATTTTGTAAGGCAGTGAGTCTTTCGAGTTGTAGCCCTTATTGTAAACTTTGAGCAATGAGCTCTAAGCAGTGTGCCTGAATGCATGTGCATTCCCCTTATGTAATATTGTTATACTTCTAACAAAGTATATTAATATTGTGGGTTTGAATCCCATCATGGTTTTTCCCTTGACCGGGTTTCCACGTAAAAATCTTGGTGTTATGGTGTTGTTGATATTAACTTTGTGATTCTGCACTTTATTTTTCTTCATTTGCATTAAGTGGTTAAAAAATCAGGTTATTAAAGTTAAAATTATTGAACACCGATTCACCCCCCCCTCTCAGTGTTTTCTTGATTCCAACAATTAGTATCAGAGCCTAGTTCTTCGGAAGGAGCCTAACAATTTGAGCACCCACGCTTGGTAGAGGTAATTTCTAATTCATATTCAATTGACTAAATTTGAATTGGGCATTGGGATTTTGTGCCTGGATATAGATGCTAAAACTATCTACTAGTTTCTAGAATATAATTTTTGGTTTTTCTCATGGCTAGCACTGATTTGAGAGGTAGTATATATATATTTAAAAGTTTTGTAGGTACCATTATGTTACCAAAATTTCTCCAACAATATATTATTTTTTTTATCTTTGAGATCTTGATAATACAACTAATTCTAATTTGAAGGCTAGTTTTTTTTCTAAAATTGTTTTCATTGGGCAATAATTTGACAATATGTTTTTGTGAGTTGTATGTCAATTGCATGTACTTCCATGTCAATGCTTGTGTTCTTTTATTATCTAGAATTGTTAGATATGTCTCCCTATATTATCTCCTCATATATTAGTGTAGGAAGCATTTACAACATCAAAACCTCCTTTCGATTTTTTTCAATCCTTGTTAATTTTAAACTATCTCTATTACTAGATGACACCTCTATATTCTCACATGCTAATATTTTTTAATTTCAAACACCTCGTTTTGATATTTAACTTCATGATAGACCTTGGGATTCTACCCCGAAAAATATAACATTGTTTGATTTAGAAATTCATAATTTTTTCACCTTTAGGCATGGAGGTTATGGTTTCACCAAAATGTAAAGAAATATATTGTTTATCTTAAAACTTGAGAATGCGGGCTAGTGTACAAAGTTGAAGGCTAAAAATGTGGAAGCATTTTTTTTAATGATAAATAGAAAAAACAAATATATAGCACATCTAAAAGATCTAAGACTTACCAAATATTTGTTCCTTTCTACATATATTTGAGAAACTAGATATTTCGTTGCAAGGGATTGGGTATCTGGTCCCTACAAGATATTTAGTACCAAGAAAACCAACAGATAGCTTGTGCGTAGGACTATAAATTTGGTCATGGTTCATTCTTCTTAGGACTAGGTTTTCAATCTTGGCCAAATATCTAATCTACGTAGATATCTAGTTCTACTCATACAACCATGCATTTCACATGTGGTATTATCTATTGCCTCTACTAATATGTGGGATACACTCACTTATGCTCATATATTTGTGAATGAGAATTTTGTTGTGCTAAAAATAATGTTTGGAGATTATAGGAAAAAGTTTGATGACCGTGAATACACATAGGCATACAATGGTTTGATATGCATAATTTTATATTCGATGCTTGCTAATTGAATAACATAATTTTCTTTGCATGTGTGATTCTTGATTTCCCTCAATAATGGTTGATACTTCAATCTAAAATGACCTAGGAAATGCATATGAATACAAGTTCTTGATCACTCAATTCGAAATATTTGATGTGTAGATCAAAAGAATAACAATCATATTTTAAAAATGTCAAATTTTAAAATAAAGTTTTAAATTAAAAAAAAAAACAGAATACAATGTATCATATAATTGAAAAGAAAAATACTATAAATGAAGATGATGACTTGACTTGAATACTAAGATTAATAAGAATATCAAATAGATTGAATTGAACATTATAATTACACAATTACACGATGTTTAAATAAGTAACCTATGGGCTGGAGATACTTTTTATGTAAATTGATCACCTGTCTCATACGTTTTCAAAATAAAAAATCACCATTCTTTATAGAGTTTGGACTATGGCGGACGATCAACGGTCAACATTCTTCAAAATTAAAGTTGCACTTTCTGAGTTGATCACTTGAACAGTTCAATGTATATGCACACATTTATTTTGCAGTTGTATCTTCAAAGCAAGCCCAAATGCGTTGTACTTACCAACAGGAAGTAAAATTGTATAGAACTTTCTTGTCCTCCTTCTATGGGTATAATTCTATATGGGTATAATTGTAAAGAAGAACTGTCTTATCCTATATGGGTCTCATTCTCTGTACGTAAATTAATTGTGCCAAAAGTTGGCTGTGACGTTGACCCACTTTAGACAAGGTATGACAGCCATATGTGAGCTTCAAGTTGCAGTAGCGTTTTCTGTTCCCAATGCTTAATCCACAATAATGAATCTATCCACATTCATGTAGGTTCCATGATTTTAATGATGATCAATAAGCCCAAATTACCAAAAAAAAATGAAAAACCCAAAATGCTGTCTCAGAGATATTTATAGAGGGAGGAGTAGGCTTTAGTTTTAACAAATTTATTGTACAGACAGTTCTCATTGTTGATAATTTTTCTTGATCTCAAAAAAATGAGTCAAGTTCATCCTGACTCTCCCTTGTCTCCCCATGTTCGTATTGATCATAAATTTTGTTCAACCTCAACTACTGTCTTCACGGTTTGGAAGAAATCTCTCTTACTAAATGGCAAAGGATTCACTGTGTTTGACTCGTTCGGACATCTGGTTTTCAGAGTGGATAATTATGCATCCAACACTAAAAATGAAGTATTTCTCATGGACGATGCAGGCCAGCTTCTTCTCACATTGAGGCGCAAGGTATCCTTTTACTTTATTTTTTTAATTTTTTGGTATTAGTTAATTTTCTGCTGTTTATGTAGTATTCAAAAGATTGTAAGATTATTTTTATAGTCAATCATTGATGTTTTAAATGATGTTTAAAATCTCATTCAATGGGTTGAATTCAAGCAACATATTTTAAGCTTTGATTTGTATATGTATGTGTCTCATCTAAATCATACTGATAGGTAGACCCTTTAAGAAAAGAAAATGTGATTTAAGTGAACCATCTAAATAAGTCAAAGCTTAGAATGTACTGTTTAAACCAAAATCACTTAGTGATTTAGAAAGAGGATGCAAAGATGTTTTTGATCATACTCAAATCTATCATCAAGAAGAGGATAGTGAATTTACATTTAAGAACAGACTCAGTGATCCATTATTAGAAAGAGGATGTAAAAATATTTTAGATCATACTCAGTGATCTATCATATGAATTTACATTTTGAATCACTTTCAGTGGTCCGTCGTCAGAAAGAAGATAGTGAACCTCTTCCTAATGATGAATTACTGCATGTCATCTGAAATGTCAATTAAAAATCATACACAACTGCAATATTTTGATTATTGATTTCTTTGTCAATACGATCAACATCATCTTCTATAATCTCTGATATCAAGATTTAATTCACAGAAATGGAGTGTTGGTAAAAGATGGGAAGCATTCAGAGGAGATCCCATGGAGTCTGAGAAGCCCGAATTTAGCCTTATAAAGTCGCTGGGATTCTCAAACAAAATTACTGCCAATGTATTTACAAATGGAAGTAGAAAAACCAAGGTTTGCGATTACCAGATCGAAGGGTCGTGCAAGTCATCCTGCACAATATTCAGTGCTTCAGGAGAGATCATTGCACAGGTATTTTCACGACACAATCTTTCTCCAATTTATTAGAATGGCTTTGGAGTGTGAGAAAGTGATAGAAAGTGTTTGCAAAGTGCAGGTTAAACGAAAGGAAGCCAAATCAGATGTAATGCTGGGGAATGATATTCTGAATCTGGTTGTGGAAGCGGGAGTAGATCAAGCCTTTGTAATGGGGTTGCTTATTATCTTTAATCAGATTAGTTGATTAATTAGAATTTTGAGGATAGGATGATCAATGGTGAGAAGCAAGCTGGCATCTTATGGCGCTAGGTATTCTGTCAGAGAGGAAGAACTTACGCAATATGTGCATTGTAATTGTATATATATTAAATATTTTTTGTAAGTTACAATTAATTATCAAAGCCCCACTTGGGCGCACCATTTTGTGCATTGGGTGGGGAGTAGCAACAAGTGGCCAACTTTTTAAGTCACTCTTCACTTTAGTTAGGAAAGTTGAACTTTCTATGTTGATTCACTTTTTATTAAATTAATTATTAGTTTATAAAATTAAAATATAATATTTGGAAAAGAAATAAGGCTAATATGAATCGGTAATTTCTTTTTTTCAAAGAATTAAACTAATATATTGTTAATAACAACAATAGTTATAGTGTATTTTCAAGCTTAAAACTTCACCTAAGATCGACACTCTAAACACTAGAAGAATTATAGTAACATGATGACATAAAAAATATGACATATATGATCTACATCCCATGCCCTTAATAGACAGGGCAAGAAGACTTAGGAAACCACCAATGGTTTCTCACAGACCATCAACAAAAATGTAACAACTGCCATTAGTTGCTACTAATTTTTTCTTTTCTTTATTTCATAAGTACCAAATTAATCGACCAAGCTTCTTGTTCTAACTTAGAAGTGTAGACTTCATAATTTCTTCATTCACCATAGACGAGACAACTCTACACCACCACCTATGCTTGTGCTCAAAGGTGGTAAGATCTTGAGATCAAAATCTCCATTAGACCTAGATCTACGTCTCAAGGGTTCATTCTAGATGACCCTGCTTGCATATTCCTTCGAGGGATAGTTTGCCCTTGAAGTTTAGAGGAATTTCACCCTCTCCTCTTTTATGAGTTCTTTGATCTCTCTTTGATCTAGATCTATTTATTAAAATTAGCACAACAATAATAAAGAAATTTCTAATTGTCTTCAAATAATATACATACATACACAATTACATAGGGGGTCATATCCTTCCAAATAATACCGAATTCTATAGAGAGTGACTTGAGCACACATCACATATACACAAGACGACTAGCTCATTCATGTTACAAATACACTATGAGTAGCTCCAACATACATCACATGTACACAATGACTAGCTCCAATATACATCACATATATTTAGTGATTAGCATTTACATAGTGAGAGATTGAAACATCCACAATGGATAACTATCACTTGCTCATAGTGCATCCCAAATAAACATAATGTTGGTGCATTGTGCACTACATCGTGGGTCACATCATTTTCCTTGGTCTTCTGCACCAACATGAGCAAGTGGGAACATGATTCAATGCATCCCATGCTACATCAAGTCTCTATCCTCATCCTAACAAGGTCAAGTATACCATTTTCACATCAAGACATGCTAATTATATAATGTGATTGGTCTAATTATTACCTACCTATTCTTCATTAGAAACTCTCTTCCCTACAGTCCATCGACATCCATCACCAACATGCAACTAGCCTCGAGGCCTACATGCTACTGGAAAAATATGCCCAATACCCTAGATCAATGTGAGGTATCCTTTGCCTGTAGGCAACTTGCGTTAACCATCCACTAACTAGGTGGTATGATTGACAGTGTACCGACATGGTGCACTCCTTGACTACTGTCAATCTTGAGCAGATAAGCTTATCTTATGCAAGCCATAAGATTTATTCTTCGTTGATCACCTCGAATAGAGATGACTAGTCTACGTGCTAGAGGAATACAATCCTCTGTCTATGCTCTCGTAAGAACATATCTCTATTTGTTGTCGTAAAATTCAATACATGTACATGGCTTACAACTATAACTGGACGAGAGGTTCCTAATTCAGAACACGTAGATTATAATTGAGACACGTCTAAGAGTATTTTCATAAATTCTTATAGGTCTAGGATTTAATTTCACTTGGATCCAACTCAAGATGGCCTCTACTCAATACATAAACAAACCAAGTATAAGGTGGTCTACCCTTTCAATTTATCAACTCATCATTAAAAAACACAATATATATTAAATATGAGTTATAAGGCATTCTTAACTCTTCCATAATCTTCTAATGCCTTTTCAGCCTCATTTGAAGCCTACTAAAGAGGAAAGTCAACACATTAGGAACAACCCTATACCTTGGAGTTATCCGCCCTAGTCCCTTCCCTTGCGGACTTGAGGTCACATGGGCATCCTTCACCCAAGCACCACCTATGTTCCCAATTTCAAATGGTTCAAAGGCACACATATTTCTCTCGATGTGGTCTCTTTGAAGGACCTTCACACTAGTTTTCTCATAAACAAGATTTCATTATTCAATAACACAACACTAGATGAAACATCATAACTTAGTCCCTATTTTACTACCCCATACTACAACACTTCACTTTAAAGATACTGAGGTTTTTGACTCAAGTCCTTTTATTATTATTCATAAACCAATTTGAATGTCCCTAGATTGGTTTTATCAACCTAAGGGCTAAACTTATTAATTAACCTAAAACTGACATAGTCCCCACAACCCCTAAGAAGACTTCCATCGAAAATTCACATAATATATTTAATTGAGAGGTTCTTCTACCTTTGGAGTCAATATATATCTTGTAGTCATATAAAGTCTTTCCCCCAATATCCAAATACCATTGTAAATTTATATAGGTTATATTATCATTACCCTAAATGAGGATAAAATGGCATTAAAGTAACTTAATTCACCTATTGCCCACTACTATAGAATTTCCCCAAATGACCCATTAACACATGTATCTTGGAATATTCTCAATATAACCCTATCTCTAATATCTTCAATATTACAAGTATCCAAAACTTCACGGGTCTTACAACATAAGTGAAGCCTTGCCTTAGTCATTAATCCTACCCAATAATCGATCACCCAACACAAACATTAGTACCCCTTTTATTTGAATTAATAAAGGACTCATATTTTAATTAATTTATTAAAATGCATATGGAAGTCCTATAATGCATAATATAATGAGACACACTAAAATGAGTGCTAACTAAGCATGGAATTGGACACCCTAATTAAAGGTGTACAATTTACAACACTACAATAAGAAAACCTAAAAAATAATTGAAGAAACACTATGAAAATTCTCATAGAGTATAATCAACATCACTATTATGAACAAACCATCCATGAAACCCCAATGCTATAAAAAGACATAAGTTGGATAACCCCCCATCTATAGAAGAACCAAAACTTGAGAACATACCTCACAAAATGGCTCCCTATATTCCTAGGTGTGAATCATATAGTTTCCATATTTTCCATATCAAATAGGTAGCATCAAAGAGATAGAGAGCTCTAACCATCCATTAAGAGTGATTCACCATTGAATTCCTTAAAACTAAATACAAATATTTTTTGAAAGAGTGCATGTTCTACATGCCATAAAATTTGACAAGATACAAAACTATATGATAAACCAATTGAGTCAAATTAATTAAGAGAAATATAATGTTTAACATAATTTGAGTCCATATGTCAATTGCTAGCTCAAATGAAATTATTAAAACCCACAAGGCTTACCTTTAACTTTGTATTATTAGGTATTAGTCTATAGATAAATGTCATAATATTTTTATAGTAGTTTTTGTTAATGGATCTTCCTCATATTCTTGAAACTGAAAGCTTAAACAATTTTTTAATTGCACTAGTCATCTTAGATGGTCATCCTCCCTATATCAAAAACATGAAATCTCTAAAAATTATAAAAAAATAAACAAAATAAATATCACTCACTACGATTAATATTTGGAAGAATTAAATTTCACCTATTTATCTAGTTAAAAAATAGCAATTAAAAGACCAAACAATATGTACTACTTGGTTTTAACATTCGAAGAAAATATCTCGATGGCTCTCTTGCTTCTCCCCAACGACTCTCCCGCCTCTCTCGATTTGAACGCTACTGTCGGTGCCTCTGGTTCGACGGTGATTTCTACTTCTACGATGTTATCTGATGCGGATGTCTGTGGCGTTCCCTCATCTTCGGACTCCCCCCCCCCTTCCTTCTCGCATGGGGGCTTCTACTCCTGTGATTCACGGTTTGTTTGATGTTGTTGCTGTTGTTTGGTCTGATTCTCCTCAGGTGGTGGTTGCTGAGTTCCCCATGTTCCCCATGGGGTTTTGCCTGGTGCAACACCCACACCCCCCGGTTCTCCAGCTATGGGCACTACTACTGGCGGCTCTCTGGCTTCTGGGGATGCGGCTTTGCCAACTGCTACTGATGTTGTTGGTTCTTTGCCCAAACCTGTTGGCAAGCATAGCTTTACTTGTGTGGCCAAATCTTCCACACAAACCTCGAAGGGGGTCCTTCCTCTTCCATATGTTAAATCCTCCCCTGTGGTGGTTTGTGGACAGGATGTCATGGACAACATTGGGTTCTACCAATGTTGTGCTCTTGTGTGTAGATTCTATGGGCTTTGGCCTTCTCTATTGGACCTTCATCACTGGGTAAGTGACTCTTGGCGGCCTTTGGTTGCTCACAATATTGAGCTTTTCCCCTGTGCTAAAGGCTTTTTTATTGCTCCCTTCACTTCTTCCGCTAATTGGGATTTGGTTTTGGGCATGCTGTGGGCTTGGGGAGTGCACTCCCTCTCGGTTAAGCCTTGGACAAATTCTTTTAACCCTCTCACTGATCCACTTAATGTGCATCCAGTTTGGGTTAGACTCGTCAATCACCCTCTTCATTTTTGGGAGTACTCTTGTTATGAGGCTATTGGTAACTCTATTGGCCATTTCTTGAAGGTCGATGAAGCTACGTCCTCAATGGACCACACTACCTTTGTCTGCATTCTTGTGGGCATTGACATCTCCTTTCCTCTCCGGAGAGATGTGATTCTTATGGTGGGGGATAGGCCTTGGTCACAATTGCTGGATTTTGAGGGCCTCCCCTTCTGCTGTAGGAGATGCTTCTCTATGGGTTATCTTGCTTTAGATTACTCTATTTCATGACACAAAGGTGTTTCTACCTAGTGGAAGAATGCTACTGCTGATCACTTAATAGTCAATGCTCTTGACTCTGCATCTGTTGGCTCCTCTCATGAGGATGATGTCGATGTCGTGCTCCTCATGACTACTGATGCTCCTGTTGCTCCCCTTGTGGCCTCATCTCCTGAGGTCCCCTCTTCTGCTTCTCCCGTTCTGCAACCATGATCCCTTGTTGTTGGATCTGCTTTGTTGTTGTTGTTTTGTCGCAACTTGTTGCTGCTCTACAACAACCTCCTGTTATTTTGTTGCAACACTCTGTGGACACCTCTGTTTGTAACCCTGCGGGGTCCATTTCAGTTGATCTCTCTTTTGATGGACCTAATGACAACATTGCCTGGACTGTGGTTGCTCGCAAGCGGAAGGGGAAGTCTTCTCCCCTGCCCCAAACACCCCCCCGTTGGGGTTTGGGTGGCTCTGCCCCCCCTTGAGTGGGGTCCTTTTTGTTCTCCGATTGGATAGGATTCCTTGCCTATCCGACTATGTTTGATTCTAACTGGCTTTGGGTTTTTGTTCTTTTTGCCAACATCATCTCTCTTGAAGTAGTTGTTGTCTATTGATAGTTTTTGACTATATTAAGGGTTAGCGCCCTAGTTATCATTGTTTTACTAATAAAAAACAGACCAAACAATATATGTTAAGAATAAAAAAATAGTTTTAAATGATAAACTTCCTTGCCCACCATTCCTTTCTTAAATAGGACCTATATTATGTGTATATAGTTATTAAAAAAATAATCATTTTTTAATAAAAATTTATAATAAGAAAAATATTCCATAACGATGTTCATATAAATGATAAGGGAAGAATATCATTACAATTATTGAATGGTTGTCATTTATAGATAAAAGTGGCCCCATGCATCTATTCACCAAAAGAACACTTTTTTTATACAAATTTTAAAATTTGCTTAAGATATTTTAAAAAACCTTAAATACACATTATAACCATCCAAAGAAATGTTTAATTATAAGAAATTCCAAAGGATTTTCAAATATTTATATGCCTATTTCCAAGGAAGTGATTTCCAATGTTGCATGAATTCCATGTTCAAAGTTGAAAAAGCAATTTGTAGAAAAACAAAAACTGTCTAGAGCTTCCTGTAAGCGGATCGAAATCAGTGTTCAGGCAGCAGAGAGTTGCAGAATTTGTAGTGGTAGTATGTTATCTCTTTGAATGGTGCAGGGCAAATAACTGGATTTTGGTAACACTGTTGAAATGGAATGGGAAGAAATGATTTGGAGGTGGAAAGAAGAGAGGAGGTAAAACGATTATTACAGATGTGGAGGATGGCTGTACAGTCATATTAATCCCACACGTAAGAAACGTAAGATGAGGGGAAGAGAGGGCTGAAAGAAATAGGTAAGGGAAGTGACTTGCAAATCATACCTTTCTCGGCCTTTTGGCTAAGATCAAGTGTAGTATCTGTTCTTATCAGTTTAATATCTGATACGTGGTTCAATGAACCACACGATATTAAATTAATTTTTTCAGGGGGAAAAGTCCAAAAGATAGCTTGCTATCAGGACCTTCGAGCGTCGCTTCTGTATTGCACTACAGCAGAAGCCTGGCGCACCCCACACCCAAAGCAATCAACAAATTAAATTTATTCATTCTGTATTCAAAAGTTAAATTGTTCTGTAGTTGAAATTTATTTCATTTATTGACAAAAATATATAAGTATATTTTTATTTTGCTTTTGTTTTGCATTGAATCATCAATTTTATCTTCAGCTATAGCTTTTTTAAGTAATTCATGTGCTTTTTCAATTGTCGTTGTAATCTAATTCCATATTATTGTTGTGAATTTATTCAGACTAAAAAAATGCATTGTAATGCAGACTTATGCTTAAATAGAAGGTTTGTACTTGTGAGGCGTTGATGGGGTTGTTGATGGGGTTGTTAGATCTGATTAACAATTTCAAGTAAAGATTTTGTTTGTGGTGACATATATTTATCTATTTGTGGAATTATTATGAAATTAATTTGATTATTTTGAATTTGAGTATTCCTAACATAAATTAATATCAATATTGAAACTAAGAAAGCAAGTGTATGGTAGTTTAAAAATAAAAAATGAAAAATTGAAAATGATTGTTTTCTCTAATGGTAATGCAGGAGTCAATATATTAGAACATTTATAGATCTCAACCTTATAATTTTTTTGTGAGAGAAATCGTCAACTTTATCTTGTACACAATCCTTCAAATTTTAACTTCTATCAGAAATATTCTTCTTTATATTGTTCCTTGTGTTCTTTTTAAAAGCCATCTTTATCTTTCTTGTAATCTTATTTATGATTCATTATCTTCTTGGAATTTATTATTAAATTATTTCTCATGTGCTTAATTTTCATAGTTGTAATCTTATTTTTAATTGTTATCTTATTTATTTCCTAATTATAACATTTTAGTAGAATTAATTGATAGAATTTTTTTTTAAGTAGAATTAGCATAATAGGTCTCAAAGAATTAGTCAGATAAAATTTTCTTAACAATTTCAAAAAGGTAATTGCTTCCATCATCACTAACAATATGTGTAACCTAATCATTAGCTTACTAGAGAAAGGACCTACTAGTTGAACATATTCCAATGGATGCATAACATTTGTTAATTTAATGCCTAATATGTTTTACAACATTGTACCAATAGTTGTGACTTTAAAGTTGTTTTTGATTTAAAAAAACAACGTTAACTAGGGCGTTGACCCTTAACAAAAAACAACATCAAGAGAGATGATGTTGGAAGAGAACCACAACCCAAAGGCAAAAATGAACAAACACGTGAACCTAACCAACCAGGGAACAAACCCCACTCAAGGCGAGGGCAGGCCACCCAAACCCCCATGAGGGGGGGGTATGGAGCAAGGGAGAAGATTTCCCCTTATGCCTGCAAGCAACCACAACAACAGGTTGTGACAGAACAACAGAAGTAGAAGCAGATCCAGGGGGTGACTTTAAAATTGTTATTGACGATGATGACTACCCATAATTGAATGAAATGTATCCCTTAGATGAAACAACGAATTATGTGATGCCACATCGGTCTCACTTTTTTTTGGGCTATTTTGAACACCTTGGCAAAAAACATATTAATGTGGCATCATATTTGATGATGTGGCCCTAAAACCTTAGTTATAAGGAAGAGATTTGTCAAGTAAGCTGCTGTAAACAAACTGGAAGTGATTCAAAATTTTCAAATAAAATTTTATGAAGTGCCAAGTTAAAGTGCTCAACTACTAGATCTTCTTTCATAAATTGTAAAAATAATTTCAAACTAGAAACATGCATATAGAGAGTTGTATTATATTATTAAACAAGAACGGATCCATTCCTAAAAGTTCTGTAACTTTGCTCTGATCGTGGGGATGCCACCTTCAAAACCGATTCGCCCCCAAAGTCTTTGCCAACTGCCAACTGAACAAGACCACCTCAAAACCATCTCAATCAACTATCACCCTCCTCTATATGCAGACCTACTTAGAAGGATATATTTAACCTATCTTTAATGCCTGCAAATCAAGCTTTCCAGGACTAGTTTTGAATAACAGACATGTCTATCACTCTACATGACATAACCATCAGATAAAAATTGCCTCAACACTTTGACATTAAAGTTGGGGACCCAAAGAACAACACAGTTTCACCCCCTTTGCTGGTTACCAACATCACCCGAACAAAATTCTTCTCCATTAGCTGCCAAATTGGCAAGACTATCTGCCTCCTTCAAGACATGATTGATGAAGACGGGATTAAATTTGTTGTAGATCCCCAATGCTGCATCTAACAAGGCCTGTAATTGCCCGCAAAGAGTGCTCCCTTTCCTTTCCTTGTCGCATTAATTACTAAGAGAGAATCGCCTTCTACTTCCACTTTATCCCAATGCAAACTTTTACATTTTCTTAGACCCATGATTAACGCTTGAAATTCTTCTCATTATTGGAACCTTTAGAAAGGGGTTTTTGCCATGAGAATAATTTTCGCTTTCCAATTCTTAATTAAGCACCTTGCTCCCAAAATGTGTGGAGTTCCCATGAAAGTTCATTTGGAACCACCCATCTTATGGTACCTTCCAAACTACCTTCTTTCTTAATTTGAGGAATCTTCAATCCAAATGACACTTTTCCCACCTATCGTGTGGCACCTTCCAAACTACCTCCTTTTACCTCCTTTCTTTATTTGAGGAAGCTTCAATCCAAACCACACTTTTCTCCTTTCAACATCAGATACAATGAAGGATGAATCTCTAAGATTCATCTCCCTTAGTCTACTATTAACCACCTCAACTATCCCAACCTCTACTTTACTCAAAAAGGATGACAACCCCATCTTCTATCCATGATAAATTCTCCTATTTCTTTCCTTCCAAAATTCCCATAACAAAATTATCCATAAGCTTGAGTACAATGCCTTCCTATGTAGAACTAGCCACTATTTGAAGGTCTAAAATGTCGTTCAAAAGTCCTCCAACCCATCCAAGTCTTGCCCAAAGTCAATGCTAATAAATTTCTTCATTGTTTTTACATGTTAGACATCTAGATGGACAACTTAAACCCATACTCCTAAAATTTTCCAATGTCAAAATTTTCTTTTGCAAAGCTGCCCAAGTAAAGGTTCTAGCTTTGGATGAACAAAGCTCATTCCAACAAAGTTTGACAGGTAATTTTGACCCTTCAAGGTCCCTATATATCTCCAAACACCTATACATGTCTTTCACATTGTATTGACCCATCTTTGAACCATTCTTCAAAATGATATTCACCTAAATTTTGACAAATGATTTGATATGCCTATACTCAAAATTCAAAGATGATTCAAGAATAAGAATTGTACTAATTTAAATCTAATTTCTAAACTATGTTTTTTCAAAACTAGTGAACTTTAATTGAGTTAAACATTTACTTTTTTAAGAAGTACTCATATTTTTCAATGAAATATATTAGATATATATGGATGTATTCTCCTCCTTATGGTTTCATTTAGTATTTTTGAAAGTCATTTGATGAAAAGTTAGATATTATCACATAGATTATTATGTATGTTATTTTTTTATTAAATTTTGAAGTGGACAAGGCATGCCTCAATAAATTATCATAAAAATTAAAATTAAATATTTTTAAAATGTGTATATTATCACATAGTTTGTTATGTGTATTATTTATAGCACATGAATATATTAAAAAGAAATAAATATTACAAACTTAATTAGTTCAACTATAAATAAATTACATAGTTAGAAAGATAACTAGCTTAATGTTTTAATAATATTTTTATAAAACGTTATGACAAAATGTATAATTCTAATCGCAGTGGTTTACCAACCTTTATATATTAATTTTAATAACTTTATGTCCCTATCTCCATGCACATAGCTAGAGGTATCTAAGGATGATACATCATGTAAAATTATAGAGGAGTCCTAGTATTGTCTAACATGTTGCCCCTAGAGGTTGAAATATTGATAATCATCATGTAAACTACCTATAGAGATACAAAAAAAGATAGCGGTAGAGTCATTGTCTAAAGAATAAAATGAAGCAATATAAACATGAAAATAATATCAAAATTTTATAATGCTTGCCAAATTATTTTTTTCTCAATTATGCATGCGTACATTTTTTATCATCATGCATGTACTTATAATGTGAATAAGCAAAACAAAATTTCAAAGAATTATCTTCGTATCCATGAAATTCAAACATCATATTTACTATAATGATATGATAATTATTAATAGTATCAAACAATTCTTCAATAGATAATGAATTGCTAAAAGTATGCATTGGAATATGAAAAGGTTAGACGATGAGAATCATGAGTTGTATGAAGGATATCATTATCACCACAAATGGAACACCATGAGTAATCAAAAAAAGGTGAAGCATCTTCTTTGGGGTGTCATACCTAAATACATCAATATAACAGAGGGATGTATTTAAGCTAAATCACTAACATACAAAGTTTTCACCATCTTGGATCATATGGGAAAATGCAGTGGGTTTATTAACAATAGATGAGAATAGACTTACAAGATTCATAAAAAATGTTCAAATTAAAATGGCTCGATAATAATAAAATATAACAATGAAAGAATAAATGACTGATTTAGAAATTTATGTTTTTTCCAACCTTAAAATGATAGCATGGAATTTATAGGCTCGCCAAAATGTAAAAAAATGTATTAGTCGTTTTAAAACATGAAAATGTAGTTTAGTGTATATAATTGAAGGCCAAAATTGTAGGAGCAGAGTTTTTGAATAATTATGACAAACCTAAATATAAGACCAAGCTCAAATGTCTAAACCTAACCAAGTATTTGTTCCTATGAGGGGATAAATATTTAATTGCAAGAAACTAGGTATTTGGTACCTATTATTAATCTACTACTAAAAAATACCTATACAAAGCTTTTGCATAGGACTAGATATCTAGGCACAATTTATTATTAGTAGGACTAGCTTTTTTATCTTGACCAAATGTCTAATATAGGTAAATTTCCAATCCTTCTCATAGGAACATGTCCTTGTGCCAACTTATCTAGATTGCCTCTATTAATAGGTGGAACAAACTCACTTTATGTGCATATATTTGTGTATGAGAACTTTGTTGTGCTGAAAATAAGGGTTGTGGATTGTCTTAGACAAAATTTTGATGACCTTAAATACACACATGTTCATAATGATTATGTATACATAATTTTCTATTTGACTCTTGCCAATTAAATTATAAAACATGATTTCCATGTGCGCACCTTGATTTTTCTCAATAATGCTTGATAATTCAGTCTTATAATGCTCTTGATATTATAGGGGAAGGGGTCCATTACCGTTCACTGGATTTTGCTAATTAAAAGTCCATTAAAAAATTATGGAGTGGACCAATAGTGAAAAAGGGTTAACAATTAAACTAATTTTCGTAGTGCATGATTATTGGGGCATGTGTGCATAAGTATTGGATCAATTGAGTAAATTTTGTGGTTGTCAAAGTGAATGGTTAACTGGGCAATAGGAAATATGTATGGGATGCCAACTTTTTGACTCTTACACACATAACGAATCCCACAACATTCATCGTAATTACCTAGAAGCTGGAAAACAATAACTATAAGCACTTAAGTTATATACGAATACAACAAAAAATGTCAAAATCTAATGTACTATTCGGAAACTTAAGATATGCGAAATTTCGTACCCTTCCCTTACTCTAATATCAATACATTAAAAAATCTAAAATTGGCATTATATTATTTAAAGAAAATAATCAATGTCTAAATCAGTAGGTCAACTCTATAACCTGTCTTCTACGTATTCAAAAGAAAAATGTAGCCCTTCTTTATATAATATGGACCACAGTGGGCGATCGACCCCGCCACATTCAAAATAAAAAATGCATTTTCTAAGGTCTTCAATGCACACCCAAATACGTTGTACTAATCTTTTATCCTCCCTCTAGGTATAATATTCTCTACATAAATTAATTGTGCCAATTGCACACTGTGACGTTGACCCATATGTGTACGAAGCAATATAAGCATGAAAAATATCAAAATCTTATAATGATTGCCAAATTATTTTTTTCTCAATTATGGATGCAAATTTTTTTATCATGCATGTGCTTACAATATGAATAAACAAAGCAAAAATTTAAAGAAGTATGTTCATATTCATGAAATTCAAATATTATATTTACTCTAATGATATGATCATTATGAATGGTATGAACCAATCTTTCAATAGATAATGAATTGATAAAAGTATGCATGGGGAGTATCAAAGGGTGTAGAGGAAGAGAATCATGAGTTGTATAAAATATATCTTTAACACCACAAATGAAACATCATGAGCAATCAAAAGAGGTGAATCATCACCCTAGGGATGTCATATCTAAATATATCAATATAATAGAAGGATATGCTTAGAGCTAAATCACTAACATACAAAGTTTTCACTATCTTGGATCATATGGGAAAATGCAATGAGTTTACTAAGAATAGATGAGAATAGAAAATGTCCAAACTATAATGGTTTGATATTCACAAAATATAACAATGAAAGAATAAATGATAGACTTAGAAATTAATAATTTTTCTACCTTAAAATGATAGGCATGGAAGTTATAGGCTCACCAAAATGTAAAGAAATATATTACTCACCTTACAACATGAAAATGTAGTTTACTGTAGAAGTTGAGAGCTTAAAGTGTGGGAGAAAAGTTTTTGAATAATTGTGAAAAATCAAAATACATGATCAAACTCAAATGTCTAAGACTAACCAAATATTTATTTCTTAATAGATATTTGAGGGACTAAGGGTGGGGTCTTATGGAGGGGGGCTTCCTAAAAAATAGAGCTCGAGCTGCTGAGCTTTTTTAGGAATATTTTAAAGCTCGCGGTCCCATGAATTTTGTTTTGCACTTCACCTTAAAATTTCAGCTTCTAAATTTAAGGATGTCATGAATTTTGTAGTGTAGATTAACTTAAGTTTAAACTCCTAAATTTAAGGAAATTGGTAGTTAATAAATTTAGTTTTTTTTCTAAAATATATGTAATTGACAAATGGCATAATACATTTTAGAAACTAGGTATTTGTTCCTAATACATTTTAGTTTTTTTTCTAAAAAATTCATGAGACTGCCTCTTCCTTAAAAATAGAACTTAAGCACCTTCCATGAGACCCCTGCATAAATATTTGGTTGCAAAAAACTAGGTATTTGCTCCTATTATTTATCTACTACTAAAACAAAACCTACAGAAAGCTTTTGCATAAGACTAGATGTCTAGGCACAATGCATTCTTACTAGGACTAGGCATTTTATCTTGATCAAATATCTAATCTAGGCAGATGTTCAATTCTTCTCATAGGAAATAGGCAAAAGTTTGATGGCCTTGAATATGCACAACATGTAATAATTATATATGCAAAAGTTTGATTCTTGCTAATTAAATAAATACGTGTGCTTTCCATGTGTGCACCTTGATTGTTGTCAATGATGATTGATTCTTCAATCTAACAATGACCTAGGAGATGTCTATAAATGCACATCCTTAGTTATTCAACATGAGGTATCTGGTGTGCAAGTCAGATAAATAATGATTATTCAAAGGGTACTTTTCATCGCCTGTGTCTTACTCGCATTCGAAAGAAAAATGCAGCCTTCTTTATAGATTATGGACCACTGTGGGAGATCATCCCCGCCGTATTCACAATTAAAATTGCATTTTCTAAGGATTTCAACGCATGCCCATATGCCTTGTACTAATCTTTTATCCTCCCTCTCTATGGGTATGATTTTCTCTACATAAATTAATTGTGCCAGTGACAGTCTCTGACGTTGACCCATATGTGAGCTTAATCCACAAAAATGATTTTATCCATATTCACTATGATTTTAATGATGATAAATAAGTCCAAATTGCCTAAAATGTAAAAACTCAAAGTTCTGTCTCAGATGTTTTTATAAACGGAGGAGTATGATTTAGTTTTAATAATTTATAGTGCAGACAGTTCTCAGTGTTGATAGCTTTTCTTTTTTCGAGTCTCTGATAGTAAGCAGGACAATCTGTGATATCAAAAAATGAGTCAAGTTCATGCTGATTCTCCCTTGTCTCCCCATGTTTTTATTGATCATAAATTTTGTTCAAACTTGTCTACTGTCTTTACAGTTTGGAAGAAATCTCTCTTAGTAAATGGCAAAGGATTCACTGTGTTTGATTCATTGGGAAATCTGGTTTTCAGAGTGGATAATTATGCATTCAACGCCAAAAATGAAGAACTTCTTATGGATGGTGTAGGCCAGCTTCTTCTCACATTGAGGCGCAAGGTATTCTCTTACTTTCATTCGTTTATTTTTCGGTCTATTGTTTTTAGAGTTAATTTTATATGTTTTCTAATTGATATATTTTAGATAACATTCAATGATCCATCATCAAGTAGAGTATGTATAGACATTTGGGATCACATTCAGTGATCCATTCTAGTAAGAGGATAGTGAATTTACATTTTAGATCACACTCGTCCATCATCAAGAGAGGATAGTAAACTTATATTGATGGTGGAAGAGTGTGCTCCAAAATGTAAGTTCATTATCCTCTTCCTGATGATGGATAACTGAGTTTGATCCCAAACATCTATACATCCTCTTCTTGATGATGGATCATTGAATGTGATCTGAAACATTGATTAGGAAACATACACAATCAACACTAGAAATTACAATATGTCAAAAAAAAAGATGTATAGACGTTGCAGATCACACTCAGTTATCTATCATTAGGAAGAGGATAGTGAACTTAGATTTGAGATCACGCTCATCAATGGCCAGCCTTAAACCACACACACTGAGCAACATATTAAGTCTAGAATATTTAATTCAACTCTGAGAGTAACACTTCTAAGCTTAGAAGTGTAAGCTTAGCGTGTGTGATTTAAGCCATTCGCTCATTCCATTGTCAAGAAGAAGATCGTGAACCTCTTCTTGATGATGGATTTTTGACTGATCCATTAATTAAAACACATGCACTGTTGATTATGAGGTTAACTTATCTTTTTTATCACATTCAATGATCCATCATTATAAAGACGATAGTGAATTTACATTTTAGATCACACTCAATGATCTATCTTTTGAAAGAAGATAATGAATCTCTTCTTGATGATGGATCATTTAATATTATCGAAAACATTGAATAAAAATCACACAGAATTGATTTCAGAAACAATTTTTTTTATTGTTTATTTCCTGTCAATATAATTATGAAGATGACTTTTATCAGCTCATGTATCTATAATCTCTAATACGTAGATTTGATTAACAGAAATGGAGTGTTGGGAAAAGATGGGAAGCATTTAAAGGAGATCCCATGGAGTCTGAGAAGCCCACATTTAGCCTTATAAAGTCGCTGGGATTCTCAAACAAGATTACTGCCAATATATTTGCAAATGGAAGTAGAAAAACTAAGCTTGGCGATTACCAGATCAAAGGGTTGTGCAAGGCATCCTTCACAATATTCAGTGCCTCAGGAGAGATCATTGCACAGGTATTATGAGGATACAATCTTTCTTAAACTTATTAGAATGGAATGGCTTTGGAGTTTGAGAAAGTGATGGAAAGTGTTTGCAAAGTGCAGGTTAAACGAAAGGAGGCCAAATCAAATCTAATGCTGGGGAACGATATTCTGAATCTGGTTGTAGAAGCGGGAGTGGATCAAGCCTTTGTAATGGGGCTGCTTATTATCTTTCATCAGATTAGTTGATTAATAAGAATTTAGAGGAGAGAATGATCAATGGTGGCAAGCAAGCTGGCTTCTTATGGCCTGCCTCATCTGTCAAGGGGAAGCACTTAATGCAATATGTAATTTTATATATTGGTTATTTTGTATAAAGTTGCAATTCCCTATCAAAGGATAGTTAGTGCTCCATTTTGTGCATTGGGTGGAGAGTAGAAAGCCAGTTGCCAACCACTTTACTCTTAATTATTTAGTTTTTGGCACATAAATGATTATCAAATTTAAGAAAAAAAGTATAGAGTTTTTGTTAACTCATTCACACTATTACGCTTCACCCCTTCTTATCATTGTAAAATGTCTCTTGGGATTGATTAGTTTATTCATTTCACTTGCCTATCTACATCAACAATTCCATATATGTCAATGAATTATCCATATTATTAGTACCATGATAACATAAATTGTAATTAGAAGTTTCACCCAAATATATAAATACCCTCATTACAAAATTCCAATGCTCTATATTGGAGCTACAAGAAATTTGTATTGTGTGAATTCTTCATACCTACTTTTTCCAATTGGATTTAACATTAGTATAACTTCTATCCACTAATAAAATTTTGTCCGCTTGTGGTTTTCAAATGTAAGGTAAGCTTCTAAAAGAACATGCCACTTCTATTTCTTGTTGTCACATGAAATCCTTCGTACTATATTTATCATTCCCTACTTGAACGCATCACAGTATACCTAATTCAAAATATTCCATATATTGTGGGGTCAGAGCATAAATATATGTTCGTCTTAAGCCACATAAAACATGGATTGAATTATGCACCCAAGCACAAGGGTTCACTCAAACCCACATGGAAACACCTAGCACGACATAGTAGATGTGTGTTTCCACAAAGGTATGTTGTCATATGGAAACTCCTAGTCACCTATATAAGGCTAACGTTGCCCATTTATGACACTATTCATTTTCATGTTCATAAATATGATCTTGGTGAGCATATTCAAGGAAAGATTTTAATATATTTGAATACATACCTATTATATAATATGATGTCTATTATATATAATATAAAGTAAAATATATACTGTAGCATCGTAAATTGTACACCTTTATTAGTGTGCCCAATTTCACACTCTCCTAGTACCTATTTTACTACTTCCCTTTCCTCTATATATTATGGGACCTTTATTGATTTAAATTAATATTATGGGTCTTATTCCACTTTATTACATCATCACACTCTTATTTGGGCCCTTACTTCTAGGTGTGCCCTTTATCATTTATCCTTAATCCTACCCCAATTTCAACTCTCAAAGCATATTTTTCTTACCTATGCATTATGGTTTGAGTCACTGAGCTAGATTTGACATTAGATTCTCATTATCTTGCATCGCTAAATTTTTTTTAAAAAGTTGATATGACCAACTTGTTGGGATTCACCCTGGTCTCACACTTTTTTTTCTCGAATTTCGAGAGGATAATTTGGCGGTCCTATCTAATCCAAATTCTGCTTCATGCAAAAATATATCAAATCTAAGTCAACCTAATGACGATTTTAATTATGAAATCCTTATATAAGGCATTCCTCTCAATTCATTTCCATAGTCTTATCTTATGCTAACATTAGCTTCCAATTCAAAAGCAATTCTCCTTCTTCAAGAGCAGATCTGATTCAAGGAGCAACAAACTACATCTTATGTGATTTATCATGTCATTGCATCAACACATGTATGACTTATCCTAAGAAAATTGCATCACCTATTGAAGGTATAATCATCTACATTCAAACATTTCAATTCCAAGTATTGCCTCTACCCTCAAAAGGCACACTTTCGATTCCATTTCTATTTCAATTAAGGTTAATTCTAAACCTGGGGTTTGACTTAAGAGAAACCCCTATCCACGACACCCTTCTTTTAGTGTGCAGTTGACAGATTCAAGAGTTGTGAAAGCAAAAAATGATAGAGGATATAGAGAAAAATTGAACTAGCTTTTGCAAAAGTTTTAGATTCCTCTCAAGACCAGAGCACTAAAGAGGGAGCAGGGCGCTCACGAAGGACCAACGAAAATTTCCGCCCTAGTCTTGAGAATTTTTCTAGATATTTCACTAGTGGATTCAATGTGTCTTGCCATTCTCAAGAAAGACCCAACTTGCCTATGTTTGCAGTTATAGGACAAGGGTGAATCCCAGCTACCCAGTCCTAGAAAATTAGCGCAAAGCTTCTGGAACATGTTCTGATTTTATTCTTTTGCCCAAATCCCTGTTTAGGGTTTTTTAAATATATATGTTTAAGATATCTATACCAGTTTTAATACTAAAGTAGCAAAATTTCAACCTAAAATAAATATGTGTGTGAGTTCCTAAAAGAGTAGGTGCATCTAAGTGGTTGGATTATTTCGACATAGATTCAAGTTTTGTTCAAGTTGTTGTAAATTTTTTATGATCCCCACATCTTCTACAATTGATCATGGAGTGGAGGTATACTATTTATATTTTAGCAATAGCTAGCTTAGATCTTGCATTACCAAAATTTGATTTTTATTTAACCTTAGCTTCTAACATAATACCCACCCACTTAGGATATTCATAAACCCTCTTCATCTTATCTATCACTAAACTTACATCTATTGTTGCATTTAAGTAAAAATACAAAAGTTAGTTTTGTATCATTATGTATCAATCCACATATAAATGTCATAATGTTTTTATAATAGTTTGTGTTAGTGGGTCTTGACTATATCCTTGAGACTAAAAGCTTATTCATTTTTTTTTTTTTTCATTAGTCATCTTAGGTAGACATCCTTCCTATCAAAAACATAGAATCTCTTACAACTATAAAAAGGTATAGACAATATAAATACCATTTGTAATGAGAAATATTAGGAGAATTCAATCCCTCATTAATGGAAATGGGGGTTTGACACCCTAAAATCAAGGCAGGAGGCCAAATGGATGCCCTCTCAATTTGAATTATACAAATTGAATTTTGATGGAACAACTTGTGATAACCCTAGGGCCTTTGGTGCAAGATTTTTTTGTAAGAGATCAGAAAGGTTTAACTTGTGGAGAAGTCCATAGACATTGGCGAAAAGGACAAACAATGAAGCATAAATTCAAGTTGTAATTATTGGACTACAGTTGAGACTGAAACTTGGTATCTCAAAGATTGAAATTGAGGGTGATCCAACAATAGTTATAAATGTCATTCATACTAATAAATTACATAGTTAGATGTTAGAGACTTTACTTTTTGATGCAAAGGTTGAATGCTACCCTTTGATTTTCTCAAACATGCAATCTGATATTTTCTCTAACATCTACTTTGTTTTGCCTCACTAACATCCATATGTAGGGAAATGTGTTTTGTTTCTCAAGAGGATCCTGAGTATGGAACCTATGAAGGGCCTCAAATGGCTCCAATACTTCATTGTAGAGAAAAATATGGGTTAATGTTCCACAAGTGCATTGTAATATGTAAAGGACAACTAGTAATTTTTGTAGTACAGTCTTAGATAGTAGGCATCTCTATTCTATATATTCAGGAGCTTAATTTTGTCCTGCAACAAATAAGGTAAGCAAAAATCTTCATTTTGCAATTATGTGAGGTATGTAATGGTGGCAAATGTACTAGAATTTGGGAGAAGACCCTATGCCTGCAGTTTACCTATCCAAAAAAATATGTTAACAATAAAAAATAGTTTTAAATGATATGTTCCATTGACCACCATTCATTGCCCTATATTATATACATATAGTAAATCACAAAAAATAATATTTTTTCTTTTGAATAAGAAAATAATACCATAGCATTTTTGAGTGATCATCAATTATAATTAAGATTGGTACTCATATAAATGATAACGAAAAGATACCATCACAATTATTAGATGATTGTCCTTTATAGTTGAAAATGACACCCATGCAACATCTATTGGCCAAAATAATATTTTTCCTTTATGAATTTGAAATTTGATTAAATAATTTTAAAAACCTTAGCTATGCATTTACCACCATTGAAAAAAATATATTTAATAAAAAAGTTCCAGAGGATTTTAAAATAATTATACCTCTATCTGTCAAAGCCTTGGGATATCTATCGATTAAAATATCATCAGTGCTTTGTATTATTGAGTAGAAGCTACTGGAGCTAAATTTGAAGGTCAAACTCATCAGTCAATGAAAATTTTCATGAAATTTATGACTCAAAGTTGTTATTAGAATCTTAAGGCATGCCATCTGTAAAAGAAAGAAGCATCTATCTAAACTAAAAACATATACAACGGTAATACTTTAGGATATTTGATAGTATGCCTGAATTTCCTTTTCATGGAATAAGCTCTTCTTAAAGTTTTGGATGTAATTTAGGGCAAAAATGCATAAGTATTTCCATACAGCCATGGAATTTAGCCCACAGATAGAAGCAGGGAAGTGGGTTTAACTATAGTGTACCTTTTTAAAAAATAAATATTTTGAATGCAACCTCAAAGCATTTCTTTAAAATTGTGGTCTTAATCAGATCTATCAACAGTATCAAAGCCTGAAAAGCACAAACCTTTTGTTTCAGCAGTCTCCATAAATATAGATCCCAAATTCTTCTGAAGGTACTTGTAAATGTCTCAGGGGCATTTCCCAATATTTGAAACTGTGTATTTCCTGATTGTTACCCGTGACTGACACAAGTGTAACAAACCAATCTGCTATCAATTTGGGACAAAATTTTTGCAAATTGTATTGCTAAATCAAAGGAAGATTCATGAATTTGAACCCCAATTGCTAAACCAGGGGAAATATCTGAAGGCAGCTGCATCTCTTATTTAAGTTCAAGGAAGTAATTTTCAGGTAGCAGAGTTAGTTTGGGTCGTGGGTTTGTTTCCCATAGGTTCCGGGTTCGACTCTGAGGCTCGGGCTTACCCAATGCATGTGGTTTGCGGGCTATTGTGTGCATCCCCAAGGATTAGTCTTGTCTCAGCTCACTCCTTGGATGTTGGACTGGGCCGCGGGTATACCCTATGGTCACCAAAAAAATATTGCATGAATGCCATCTTCAAAGTTGAAAAACAATTTGTAGCAAAACGAAAACGTGTAGTTCTTCTTGTAAGAGGATCAAAATCATTCTTCAGACAATAGAGAGTTGCAAAACTTGTAGTGCTAGTATGTTATACATTAAAATGGTGCAGGGCAAACAACTGGATTTTGGTAACATTGCTGAAATGGAATGAGGCGAAATGATTTGGAGGTGGAAAAAAGAGAGGAGGTAAAATGATTATTACAGATGTGGAGCATGGCTGTATAGACACATTTATCCCACATGCAAGCAAGGTATGATAAGGGGAAGAGAGGGTAGAAAGAAAAAGGGAAGGGAGGGGACTTAAAATTTATACCTTTCTCGGTCTTTTGGCTAAGATTAAGTGTAGTATCTGTTCTTATCAGTTTAATATTTGATGCCTGCTTCAATGAACCACACCTTATTAAATTAATTTCTTCAGGTGGAAGGTCTAAAAGATAGCTCGCTATCAACTGTATATGATAGATTTTGAAAGGATACAATATGTTGGTTATGGTCTGCTTGTCTGGTTGCTCTCCTTCTCGAATTCTGAGAAGGCCTACAGAAGCTCCCAACAAGCTTTTTGATAATTTATCAACTAGTTATATCAATACTGTAATTATGCATAATTAATATAAATCTAGCTTTGCCTTTACTGATCAAAATAAAAAAGATAGCTCGCTATCAGGACCTTCGCACCTTCGTGTATCGCTTCTGTCTTGCAATTGAAATTCATGTCAATTTCAAACAAAAATATGTAGATTAATTCTTCAGATTTTGCCTTATTTTGTTTTGCATTGAGTTATCAATTTTATCTGCTTAAGTAGATGAATGGTGTGAGCTTGCTTATAATCTTATTTAAATTTATCGTCATGTGCTTATGTTTTGTCGCTGATTCAATATTATTGTTATGAATTTCTTCAAACAGAAATTCTGAAGAAAGACATTCTTACAGAGTTGCTGAAATAGAAGATTTGTGTTTTGAGGCTTTGATGGGGTTGTTAGATCTGATTAAGACCACAATATTAGGAAAATGCTTCGAGGTTGCATTCAAAATATATTTGTTAAAATATGTACAACGAAGAATACTTCAACCAATCCCATTTACCCGCTTCCACCTAGGGTTTAAATTCCAAGACTGTATTGATGCATTTAAGCATTTTTGCCCACGAAAGGGAAGTTTTTAGGAAGAAGCAAATATTCTGCAGTATTTTCAATTTAGATAGATGTTTCTTTAAACATCTCATGCCTTAAGATTTGGATGACAACTTTGAATATACTCTAGCCAAAAGAGGTCCACTCACAAGATACACTCTCAGGGAAAATACTTCACAATATCCGAGTCTGTCAGAAAATCTTCTTTCCATTTCATGTGATACACTTTTAGGGCAAAAATGCATAAATATGTCCATATGAGTGGGGAAGTGGGCTTATCTGTAGCGTTTATGGTTCTGTACACTCAACAAAGAAATATTTTGAATACATCCCTAAGCATTTCCTAATATTGTGGTTTTAATCAGATCTAACAACTCCAAGAAAGCTTCAGAAGCACAAATCTTCTATTTCAACAGTCTTTATAACTTTTGATTTCATATTCTTATGAAAGTGCCCAAAGAGGAGTATTTACCCAACATTTGAAATTGTGCATTTCCCCATGGCTAAATCAGAGGAAATATTCAGTGCTCCAGGTCGTTGGGGATGGGAGACAAAGGGCCAAAGTTTGGGGACAACAGGGGTTGGTGCTGATATATTTATACATATACTTATAGTACATAAAGATGATTACATGATACACCATTACAATGAGTAGCAAATAGCAATAGCATTATGTCAAAAGACAAAATGCCAAAATATCAAAACTCAAAATGTAGTGAAGAGAAGCCTCTAATAATCTGCAAGTGCAAACTCTTTATCATCGAAACTGCTAGAGTCCCCATGGTCAATATCCCTCAAGCTCACACTAACTAGCCCTACATCCGAAGTGGTAGCATCATCCTCATCAATCTGTGATGGCTCCTCTGGCTCTACATCCCATCGTGCTACTAGACACTCCTTGTACACAAGTGTCTTGTGGTCCATGAGACGCAAAGCACTATGTACAGCTGCAAGCTTCTCTTCTCTTTTAGAGGTAATTTTGTTCCTCTTAAGAGAGTGGATGAAGCTATATGTAGACCAGTTCCTCTCAGCAGCTAAAGAACTGGAAACCTGGGATAGCATACGGATAGCTAGAGTGGTAGTCAAAGATTTCGGGCCATGACAATTCCATCACAAAAGTGAGTTTGCCCATGTCATAGTTTCTATATCCATCCAAGAGTGGCAAAATTTTCTCATTGAGTGTGAATTATGCCAACATCTCTAGAGTCATACATCTTCTCTATGCACCTAAAGAAGCCCGCTTTCACCTCATCATCCTAAATCAGTGTCACTCTACTCAATCTAGCCTTGTACCACTTAGGGTTCAAGGCATAGGCAGCCATATGCAAAGGAGTGTTCAACTTGTCTCATTTGCATTGAATGATTGGTCGGATGTGCTCATTGTAGAATGCTAGAGTGGGGTCCTTCACGCGCACTGCAACCCTCATCTGGTCAAACATAGAATCGATGCACTCATGCACCTCTCAAAGTTTAGGTGCATCCTCATCCCCATATCGGATGACCTCAAATACTGGAGAAATGATAGAGACAATGGATTTCGCATCAATCCAAAACACATCATTCTTCACTATCTCCTTCACCCTTCTCCCCTGCTCTATCTTGGCCTCGACCCACCTATTCCACTATATAGTCATAACCATGTGTTGCAATGGGAAAAGTTGGAGAACTGGTAATCAGGTATCTTGAAGACTGGGGAAATTACTTCACGATTTATGGCAAGAAGGGTTTCACCATTGTCTCTCCTAATGGTTTCAGACACTAGGTCGTATCTAGCAATACATTCTCAAATCAATTCTGGGCAAGGAATGGCTGGGGGAAAAGCTGTCGCTTCTATGAGACCGCTACTCAAAATCTCCACACCAAAAGACTTGTCAATTCCCTTGAACACCCTCTCTTTCAACCCCTCAATATTTTCCCCTTTTAGGTCAGTATCGCTAAATGTGGGTTCAATGGATGCTAGGCTAAAAACATTCCCAAACAAATGTAGTGTGGACTTCATAATTTAAAACAATAAGCCTAAACCGGTTGCAGCAAAACTTTCTATGAGAGAGAAAATGCAAGCAAAAACCACTGGAGAGAACAAGAAAAGGACTCACCTTCATAGTTGAACAACCAAACAACGACTAGCAGCAAACAAGACTCCTATCGAGGAAAAACAAAAATGCAGTAGCGAGGAACAAATGCAGAGCACTAATAATCCTTCATACCTTATTAGTGATGGCAATGATATGGAAAAATTGAATGCAATAATTCCAATTTTCAGTCTGAGTGTGTTAAGTTTATGGATTGGACATCGCACACATGCATTGAATCATGGCGGGGTTTTTGAAGTAACCACCAGTGCCCGAAATGATTGCTTACTTCGAAAATCCAAGAGTTGACACTACTTAAAACATGGTTCAACTTCCACATATTTGGTAATGAATACACCATCACATCATTAAAATCTATGGGGCCCACCAAATTCGTACACATATGAACATCCTGAACAAACTTCATGGGGGTTCAAGTAGTTCAAGATGTACGCTGTGCTCAAGTAAAATCTTGCCGAGAAAATTAATTATACCAAGCTGCTGACTATTTGTGCTATATTGAACATGTTGAGCACGTTTGAACCTCTTGCACTTGGTTCAATGAGTTCAAAACCTGGAGAGAAATAAAGTAACACATCACCGAACAAGAAGCTTTTAGAGAGCCACTGCAAGACACTTGAAGAAAGTATTAGTATGAAAAACCTCCCTGAATACCTAGGAACCTATGGAACCTAAATGAACCTGTTGAACCCAGTTTGAGATGGTTCAACGTGTTCACAGAGTTCAACCAATTACCTAAACTTGACATTTGTGATTGAAAAAGGATTTACAGACGTACTAAGGACTTGAACCGAGGTGTCACAAGAAAGATTAGGACTCTGAATGGAAATTTTATAGGATGACTCGCTCTTATCATGAGGAATAAATGATGCAGTAACAAGTACAAAGACATAATAAAAGATAGCCAATAAGGAATGAAGAGCTAGAATAGTTCAAGCAAGAAAACTTACAAAATAATTGAAGACACGCTATGAATTTTTTTATAGAGGATAATTGACAACGCTATTAAAAAAACACTATCTGTCGAATACCAATGGTAGAAAAAGACATAAGTTGGATAACATCGCCATCTATTGAAGAATCCAAACCCAAGAACAAACCCCATGAAATGCCTTCCAATATTTTGAGGCATGAACCATACAATTTCCATGTTTTCCTTATCAATCAGGTAGCATAAAGAAATAGAGAGCTCCAACCATCACTTAGAGCCAATCACCATTAAATTGCTTCAAACTAAATACAAATATTTGTGAAAAGAGTGCACATCCTACATGCCACAAAAAACTACAATATTTAATTTCTTAAAAAAATTACTGCCTCCCATAGTGGTTGACAATTACAACCCTCAAGCTCAATCACCTTCCATTAGCATTAGAGAAAAAGTCAATGTGAGAAATGAAAAATATTTGACAAATAATTTTAGCATCCAACCCCTCATTCTCATAGAAGGAACTAAGTTTTTGATTTTGGAAATAATTTTTTTATGGAGGGAAGCTTACAACCTTCTATAGAGAGATTATCCAAGTCCTAACATTCCCAACACAAAATTTGGTCAAGCCCAAAGAGGAATCATCAAGGATTATATCCAACACGTAACACAATGCATGGATCTCTAATTTTAGTTGAGCAGCGTTATAGTGGAAACTAGTTGTGCAATATAGGTCCTTTGTTTGAATGCGATAGCGATAATTGATCTACTAGCCTCCTTTTAATTACTTAAATTAATATTTTTGAGATATTCTTAATTTTTTATTAATTAGAAACTTTGATCATGATTTGATGATATCTTATTCACCAAACATTTATTAGAGATTTTGGAAAATTTGAAACCTTGTATATGATTCAATAATTTTGTGAACTCAAACTAGATTCAGTGATTCTATGAACTTAAACTAGGCCCAACACTTGCTCTCTAAAAATTCTTGGTTGAATATTTTCATGAAATTAAAAAATTTAAATGATAATTTATTGATTTTACAAACTTCTAGACCATCCAACATCGAGAGCTTAACACTATTTATTACAATTTTGAGTCAAATATCAACTTTATTGATTATTTCAAAGCTTCAAGAACCTTGAATACCTTTGATGTTTTACTTGTCAACACTTTACAAAGCTTTAAAACTTTGGGCATTAGTTCCAAATGAAAGGAAATAACATTTATTAAAAAGTTAGGATGTTCACAAACCTAGGAAAATATTGGTAAGAAGAACCTGTTGGTTTTTTGGAGAGTTTGTAAGAGCAGAAAAATTTCAACAAGGTGAATTTGTTAAAAAGTCTTGGTAAGTCAAAAAAATCAAGAAAATATTGATAAGGTTCAAGAAGACTCAAAATTTCTAATAATGGAAAGACAAATGCTTTAGCACTTGAGGGTTTTCTCTCTACGAGGCTTTATTAAGACTAAAAATTTGACTAAATTATGTTTGAAAAAAATATTGAGCCAAAATTTGTGAGAAATTACTATTTGGCATATAATTTATCAACACCATCACTTTAGCAATCACTTGCATAAACTTCATTAGTTGACAATGATGGAAATCACTAGCTCCATCTTCATTAGCCCTATCTTAATTAGCAATATAATTTATCAACACCATTACTTTAGCAACCACTATTCTAAACTTCATTATTTGATAATGATGAAATTCATTAGCAAAGATCTTAAATATCAAAGGAATCCATAGTTTGGTAGTGGATATCTAATGGTTTTTAGAGTCAACTACTATAATAAATGTTGATAGAAAGATATCTACTAGTCATTATGGTTGACATCTATCAACAGTCATTAAATTTGACAAAGAAAGAACACTCAACTCAACATATATCATTGTACCTTGTTATGTGACCTATTCATTATGATATGCTACATTTATCATGCCAAAACCAATGACATAATCTACTTGAATGGTGATAGTAAAATATATAACTAAATATTTTTTTGGTTTAACTTGGGTCTAGTTGTGTATACAAAGGAAATAAATTTCATAAATATAAGGAAATATATTCTTTGAGTTTAAATCAAGTGAGAATTACACAATAGTTACTATGAGACTAAAGTTAATGGTATAAGTTAAATGATGCACAGGTGGATGGATACTTAGGCTGATTCAAAAATATTTTTTCAAATCACCAAGATAGATACACATTTAAGGGGTTCTTTCTCCCAACTTACCCAACACACTAGGTTCCCTAGACCTAGTCAAAACTAAACTAACTTATTGAGAACCAAAAAAACCCTTGGATTATCAAGGGAAGCCATTTAAAACACCATAGGACATTGATACAGACCTTTCCAATTCATTTTATATTTTATTTGACATGTGGGATGATAACATGCTTCACAACCACCCCAAATTCCTAGTAGCCCTCCATTTTAGAACAATTGTTAATATCTTTTGATATAGACATATATTAGGACTATGAAATGGTGTTTGGATACCCTTTTTGGAGTTATAAAATATATCTCAAAATTATCCTAGGTTGTTTTGGAGAGTATGCATAAAAAATTGACTTCTACTGCTGCTCTAAAGCCCCAATTAGCCATATTTTACAAAGCAAGTGCCTTTATTTTACTCTCCAAAATTAAAAAAATAATATGGAAAGGTTTCAAAAATCCCCAAAAAACAATTTAAATAGGTTTTGGGCACCCAATCATTCAGGTTTAACACAGACCCACTCAAACCCTCATTTCTTCAACCTAACACATGGTGATGTTAGGCAATCATTGCCACAAACATTCTTCAAAAGTTGAACCCTGGAAAAAATGAACAAAAACCACTTTTATAACCCCTATATATACCATTACATGATATTTTGGCTTCTGATCTCAATGGAATGACGAGTTATTCATTTTTCTCAGTCTAAGCCCTTAAAACTAGGGTTACAGGGCAGTTTTTAGAAAAAAACTCACCAAATGCACAAATCAAAACCAAATCTCACAAAAAAAATCTTGAATGAAAGTTAAGAAATATGGATTTCCAAAAATTCCAACCTCACATTTTGATCTATGCATACCAAAAAGTTATGCATATTATAGTAGCACTGTTGCAGGAATTTGCAGAGAAAACTTTATAATTTTATTGATTTTTCTTTCTCAAAACATACATACCAACTCTCCAACCATCATTAGACCTTTACAAGGTAATTTTATATATTTATTAAATGGTTATGACCACTCAAACCAACTTTCAAACTACATGGCCATTGGAAACATGATTAACACTAAAAAGTGTAAAAGTTGCATTAGCAATTTTTGAGCAACTTTGATAACTTTTGCTCCATATACCCAAATGACTCAAAATATGGACTTAAATAGACCAAAAAAATCAACTACAACCATTTGTGACCCCCTTGGAATGGTTTGGCCAAGGTTGACCCAATCAGGACCTAGTAGGACTACAAGGCCTGAATGGAGTAAAAAACCTCACAACTAAAAGGAAATGATTAAAAATAACATGAAATAGTCCATAGGAACTTATTTAGACACATTCAACATTAAATAAGACTAATATATTAGATTGGCCTCATAGAGGCATATGATCAATTAGGTGCTCTTGCACCATACACCCCCCCTAAGGGAAAACTCATGTCCCATGAGTACCATCCAACACCATGCTATGATTGAACTCCTTGGAAACCTATAACAAAAGGATACACAATAGAATACAAACTCATATCAGATATAGAAGGGTTACAAATCAGTGCCATTGTTGGTTCACACCGAGAGGTACAATATGGGGCTTGCATTTGCACTCTTTCCATTGCATTTCCAGTCCTTTCCCTTTGAACTTGTAATGTCACCAAAATGTAATGGTGGGTGAAAAATGTGTGAACGAGAGATCAAGAGGAAAACTACCATTTCCCTCCAAGGAGAGATGAGAGTTTCACTATGGATCTTGTAAGGAGAACATTTTACTTCAAAGATTATGTTAAAGGGTAGGGTTGAATCCTGAACTATTTTAAATTTGATGTGATATTCAAAATTCGATCAACTTTGTAAAGATCCTAACTTTTCATGCTTAAAAGAAGCACATTGATGTACACTATAATTTTGTCTTTTTCATAATGAATAATAGGAATGCAATTCTTTAAAAGGTTAACACTTTGGAGAATGTTACAAATGTGTTGACAAAAGATGTGACCATAGAAAAGTTTAAGTGATTTTATGAATCTATGGGCCTCTTGACCCTGACAAATAATGTATAGTTTGATAAAAAATAATTTGTTTTACTCTTACAAGGTATACAAGTGAAATAATGTTAGAATAATTGTCATATACTTTGTAGTATTATAATGTCTAAAGTATTTATTTAATTGTTTACAGCCACATATATTTGGGATGTCCCACATCTAGTGACACTTGGTATTGCTTTCAGACTAACATAGTGCCAATAAGTTGCTAATACAATTATGGAAACTTGTAAGGTATGTAAGAATTAATGAAAAATATAAAATAATTATGATATAGTTTTAATTTTAGACTTAAGAGAAAATGATGTAGTTATGGAAAATGTAACTTATTAAAGTATTTGAGCACCCACATCTGGTAGAGGTAATTTCTAATTCATATTCAATTAACTAAGCTTGAGCTAGGCATTGGGATTTTGTGCATGGATATAGATGACTAAATTATCTACTAGTTTCTAGAATATAATTTTTGGTTTTTCTCATGCTTTGTGCTAAATTGAAAGGTAGTATATATATATTTTAGTTTTGTAGGTACCATTATGTTATCAAAATTTCTCCAACAATATATTAATTTTTTATGTTTGAGATCTTGATAATACAATTGATTCTACTTTGGAAGCTAGACTTTTTTGAAAAGAGTTTTCCTCCGGCAATAATTTGACAATATGTTTTTGTGAGTTGCATGTCAATTACATGTCCTTCCATGTTAATGCATGTGTTCTTTTATTATCTAGAATTGTTAGATCTATGTCTCCCTAAATTATCTCCTCATATATTAGTGTAGGAAGCATTTACAACATTAAAACCTCTTTTCAATTTTTTATCCTTGTTAATTTTAAAGTATCTCTATTATTGGATGACACCTCTATATTATCATACTAATATTTTTTAATTTCAAACACCTAATTTTGATATTTAACTTCATGATAGACATTGGGATTCTACCCTGAAAAACGTATCATTGTTTGATTTAGAAATTCATAATTTTTCTACCTTTAGGCAGTGAAGTTATGGTTTTAGCAAAATGTAAAGAAATATATTCTTATCTTAAAACTTGTGAATGTGGGTTAGTGTATGAAGTTGAAGGCCAAAAATTTGGAAGCAATTTTTTTTAATGATATATAGAAAACCAAATATATGGAAAATCTAAAAGACTAGATATTTGATTGCAAGGGACTGGGTATCCCATCCCTACTAGATATTTAGTACCAAGAAAACTAACACATAGCTTGTGTATAGGACTATAAATTTGGTTATGGTTCATTCTTCCTAGGACTAGGTTTTCAATCCGAGCCAAATATCTAATCTAGGTAGATATCTAGGCCTAAGTTCATAAAACCGTGCATTTCACATGTGGTATAATCTATTGCCTCTACTAATATGTGGGATATCCTCACTTATGCTCATATATTTGTGAATGAGAATTTTGTTGTGCTAAAAATCCTTACAACTGAGAGATTCAGGAAGATGGGATTTGAGTGTCCATCTAGATGCATTCTTTGTAAAGCTCACGAGGAAACTGTAGATTATCTCCTTTTAAATTGTCCTTTTTCAGCAAAATGTTGGAGGTGGTTGTGTTCCTTGAACTTGGTTAGATAATAACCATCCCAAATGACATTGTCTCACTTTTCCAAATTTGGCCAAATAGACCAAAAGATGGCATTTTAAGATCCCTATGGGAAATTTCTCCCTCTTGCCTAGTTTGGGAGATTTTGAAAGAGTATAATAGGAGACTATTTGATGGAAAAGCTACAAATATCGAGTTACTTTTATCTTCCTTGGAAGCCGCCATTGTTGAGAATATAAATAGTAGACTAGCTCTCTCTTCAAATTTGGATAAAGCCTTCACGACTTAGGATGGCAGAATTAGGTTCAGGTGGAATGGGATAAAAGTTCCCCTATTTTTAGGGAAGAAGAACAATGACAGAGGAAGTGCAGTTTGGACTCCACCTGAAATTGGCTAGCTAAAACTGAATTTTGATGGGGCACCAAAAGGAAACCCAGGTGATTTTGGAGTTGGTTGTGTAGTCAAAGATCATAGAGGAGTACTAAAAGGTAAGATAGTTGTGCCCACCCCTCCGGATACAAACAACATTGCAGAATTCAAGGCCCTTCTGCTAGGCCTCACAAAGTGTTCCAAAAGAGGCATTAAGAACTTAGTGATTGAAGGGGATTCAACTATTGCTATCAATGCAATCAAAACCACAAGTTCTCCTAGCTGGAGGGTGCAAGCATTGTTGGATAAAATATTAGAAGTCCTACCCATGTTTGACAACTTCTCCTGCAAGCACATCTATAGAGAAGCAAACACTGATGCGGATGCCCTTCCAAGATTGCTTTTGATGGAACTGCACTTTTAGTTGGTGGGTAGTTGAATTTAATAATTAATTGCTCCAGTGTTCGAAAAAGGGATGATCTCATGCAGTTATAGCTTTCAATTTAATCTCCAAGTGCCCATTGATTCTCCCAGGGTCTTCATTTGAATGACTCTTTGTTTAAATTTTAATGCAATGAAATTTTCCAATGACTTTTGTTTTTTGAGTCAAATCACTTTCCCACCGATGCAAGGTTCATGTTGGAGTTTTTAAGTTGGTAGATATGGTGCCTTTTTTCTTTGTCACCGTCGACTCAGATATGACTTTGTGGATTGCGAAGGTATCGCTGAGTTGGATGACATGATGCCCTCTACCCAGACACATCCACCTCAGACAACACTTTTTGCTAGCAGATAGAGGTGCATTTGAGTCTTGACGTATGACTTTTGAGCTAATGGAGTTTGCTAATCTGAGATCACTAATGGTCCAAAATAGGCATGTCTAAGGTTGGATTAATGAGGTCATCAAAATTTGTCAAATCTTTCTAAAAAGGAGGAAAGGACATCACCATCTGAATGTGGAGAGATGTGCTATCCTACTGGCAATTCTCCAAGGACCGATCATTTCTTTTCCACATGTTGGAAGTAGGTTTTTTTGCCACCTTTCCCCTTTGGGCTTACTTACTCAAGGCAATTTGTATTTATGAGTATTGGAAGAAGCGAGAATGTTGGGTAGTTACTTTTTCCTTTGTCCATCATTTTGTTTGCTCAAGAAGTTTCTTTCGACCTCTAGTTTTCATAGTTGCAGAGAGAGTTTTTTATCAGGGTCCCTCGATAAAAATGAAAGAATCTCCCTTTGGCTTCATAGTTAGAGCTTACCCAGAGACAATTTCCTGCTTTGGGGCGGATACTCCTAAATCCCTCTCCTACATTAGTCGCCAAGTATCCTTTAGAGAAATCATGGATTTGAGACTCAAAAGACTCCTTCAAATTTTGGAGCCAACAGTCAAGTTAATTCTTGGCCATGATCATTTGAGCATGAAGGAATATCCAAGAGATAATTCCCATATTTCTTCAAGGTTTGTGGCATGTCTCCTTGACAACTCGGTTCCTAAGGAAAAGGTGTTGGCATTGACATCTCATTTGTTTGAGCATGATGTGTTGGAGGGCCTCGATACAATCCTCAACCATGCCATTCTTGGCACTGGAATGCCCCGCCCTGGAGACATGATCCTATTTTCTATTTCGGGTGAAACCATTAACTTCTACCCCTCTTTTGGACCTTAAAGGCCCTTCCTTAAGGCATCATAGAGATTTCGTAGCAATGATGGCCAAGTTTCTTGATAGGAAGTTGTTGGGAGATGAGTCAGATAACGATGACAGGGAGGATGAATATCTAGACTTTGCCGGATTAAATGGTTTCCTTTCGCCAAAGCTAGAGCGTGAAGGGTTGGTTGTTCCTGGTAGTAGGGATGCTCTGCAACGGGTTTGTGGTCGAGGGTGTTCAACCATGCTAGGCAAAGGTAGAGGTCGCCTGAGAGGCAAGGGTCGCATTCGAGCTGAAGCTTCAGCCTAGGGCTGATTGAATTTTATGAAAAATAGATATGGTCTTTGGTTTTGATGCAAAGTTTCTAATTTTATTGTTATCAAAGATCTATGTTTTGTTGATATTTTCAAACTTAGCAGTTAGAAGGTTTTTAAAACTTTAGACTTCTGAGGCTATTAGGTTGCCTCCTTTTTTGAGAATTTGATGATCATTCTCGACGGTTCTGCTTCTATAGAAGAATCTGGTTTTTCTAGGGAGATTGCCCCCAATTTTTGAGCAATCGAAGTTTTGACCATGACATGTAATCATTCTAATTTTTAATATAATTTCCTCTGGCTCTGCCGTTTACCAATCAAAATAAAATAAGATGTTTGAGCATCATAGGAAAAAGTTTGATGACCTTGAATACACATAGACATACAATGGTTTGATATGGATAATTTTATATTTGATGCTTGCTAATTAAATAACATAATGTGCTTTCCATGTGTGAATCTTGATTTCCCTCAATGACGCTTGATACTTCAATCTAAAATAACCTAGGAGATGCATATAAATGCAAGTTTTGGGTCACTCAATTTGAAGTATTTGATGTGCACATCATAAGAATAATAATTATATTTTAAAAATGTCAAATTTAAAAATAAAATTTAAATTAAAAACATAACAGAATACAATGTACCATATAATTGAAAAGAAAAATACTATAAATGATGACAGATGATGACTGTAAAAAAAAAAGATGAAATAGTAATTGTCTAATATAGGATTAATAAGAATATCAAATCAATTGAATCAAACATTATAATTACACATTTACACGATGCTTAAACAAGTAATTTATGGGTTGGAGATACTTTTAATGTGAATTGATCGCATGTTTTGGGTGTGAGATCCAAAATAGAAGTTCCATTCAAAGGTTACTTCTCATTTACATTCATCACCTCTGTCTCATACCTTTCAAAATAGAAAATCACCATTCTTTATAGAATAAATACCATGTGGGACGATCAACGGTCAACAATCTTCAAAATTAAAATTGCACTTTCTGAGTTGATCACTTGAACAGTTCAATGCACACATTTATTTTGCAGTTGTATCTTCAAAGCAAGCCCAAATGCATTGTACTTACCAAGAGGAAGTTAAATTGTACAGGAGAACTTTCTTGTCCTCCCTCTATGGGTCTAATTCTATATGGGTATAATTGTAAAGAAGTACTCCCTTATCCTATATGGTTCTAATTCTCTGTACGTAAATTAATTGTGCCAGAAGTTTGCTTTGACGTTGACCCACTTTAGATAAGGTATGACAGCCATATGTGAGCTTCAAGTTGCAGTAGCATTCTCAGTTCCCAATACTTAATCCACAACATTGAATCTATCCACATTCATGTAGGTTCCATGATTTTAATGATGATCAATAAGCCCAAACTGCCAAAAAAAAGAAAGACCGAAAATGCTGTTTCAGAGGTATTTATAGAGGGAGGAGTAGGATTAAGCTTTTTTCAACTTTCTGATAGTAAAGCAGGAAAAGCTGTGATCCCCAAAAATGAGTCAAGTTCATCCTGACTCTCCCTTGTCTCCTCATGTTTGTATTGGTCATAAATTTTGTTCAACCTCGTCTACTGTCTTCACGGTTTGGAAGAAATCTCTCTTGCTAAATGGCAAAGGGTTCACTGTGTTTGACTCGTTGGGACAGCTGGTTTTCAGAGTGGATAATTATGCATCCAACGCTAAAAATGAAGTATTTCTCATGGACGATGCAGGCCAGCTTCTTCTCACATTGAGGCGCAAGGTATCCTTTTACATTACTTTATTTATTTTCTGGCATTATTTTTTTGCAGTTTATGTATTCAAAAGATCGTTCGAAAATCAATTATGTATGTCTTCTAAATGATCTTACATTCACTGTATTGGGTTTAAACGATACACTGTAACTTTAGGTAATTAATCTAAACTCAGATTAATAGGTGGGTTCTTGTAGAGGAGCAAATATGATTTTAGATGTGTCATTTAAACAAGTTGAAGTTTAGAGTATGTTCTTTAAGTCAAATCATTCAGTGATGTAAAGACTTTTGGACCATATTCAATGATCCATCATCAAAAAAAGGATAACGAACTTACATTTCAGATCACATTCAATAAATTATCATTAAAAAGTGTATGTAACGACATTTCAGATCACACCCAAATGATCTATCATCAGGAAGAAAATAGTGAACTTACATTTCTAATCCCAATCATTGATCCATTAAAATTCAATAGTGAATCTCATCCTTATAATAGGAACACTGAGTGTGATCAGAAACGTCATTAAAAATTCAAAATTGATTCCACAAAAATCTTTTGATTATTTGTTTCCTATCAATATGATTAAGATAATTTCTATAATCTCTGATATCTATATTTGATTCACAGAAATGGAGTGTTGGTAAAAAATGGGAAGCATTCAGAGGAGATCCCATGGAGTCTGAGAAGCCTGCATTTAGTCTTATAAAGTCGCTGGGATTCTCAAACAAAATTACTGCCAATGTATTTACAAATGGAAGTAGAAAAACCAAGGTTTGCGATTACCAGATCGAAGGGTCGTGCAAGTCATCCTGCACAATATTCAGTGCCTCAGGAGAGATAATTGCACAGGTATTTTCACGACACAATCTTTCTTCAATTTATTCGAATGGCTTTGGAGTTTGAGAAAGTGATGGAAAGTGTTTGCAAAGTGCAGGTTAAACGAAAGGAAGCTAAATCTGATCTAATGTTGGGGAATGATATTCTGAATCTGGTTGTGGAAGCGGGAGTAGATCAAGCCTTTGTAATGGGGCTGCTTATTATCTTTAATCAGATAAGTTGATTAATTATAATTTGGAGGAGAGAATGATCAATGGTGAGAAGCAAGCTGGCTTCTTATGGCGCTAGGTATTCTGTCAGAGAGGAAGAACTTACGCAATATGTGCATTGTAATTGTATATATATTCAATATTTTTTGTAAGTTACAATTAATTATCAAAGCCCCACTTGGGCGCTCCATTTTGTGCATTGGATGGAGAGTAGCAACAAGTGGCCAACTTTTTTACTCTATCACTTTAGTTAAGGAAGTTGAACTTTCTATGTTGATTCACTTCTTATTAAATTAATTATTAGTTTATAAAATTAAAATATAATATTTGTAAAAGAAATAAGGCTAATATGAATCAGTAATTTCTTTCTTTTGAAAGAATTAAACTAATATATTGCTAATAACAACAATAGTTATGGTGTATTTTCAAGCTTAAAACTTCACCTAAGATCGACACTCTAAACACTAGAAGAATTATAGTAACATAATAACATCAAAAATATGATATATATGATCTACATCTCATGCCCTTAATAGGTAGGGCAAGAAGACTTAGGAAACCACCAATGGTTTCTCACAGACCATCAACAAAAATGTAACAACTGCCATTAGTTGCTACTAATTTTTTCTTTTCTTTATCTCCTAAGTACCGACTTAATCAACCAAGCTTCTTCCATGTTCTAACTTAGAAGTGTAGACTTCATAATTTCTTCATTCACCATAGACGAGACAACTCTACACCGCCACCTATGCTTGTACTTAAAGGTGGTAAGATCTTGAAATCAAAATCTCCATTAGACCTAGATCTACGTATCGAGGGTTCATTCTAGATGACCCTGCCTGCATATTCCTTCGAGGGATAGTTTTCCCTTGAAGTTTTGAGGAAGTTCCCCTCTCCTCTTTAACAAGTTCTTTGATCTCTCTTTTATCTAGGTCTATTTATTAAGATTAGCCCAACAATAATAAAGCAATTTCTAATTGTCTTCAAATAGTGTACATACATACACAATTACACAGGGGGTCATATCATTCCAAATAGTACCCAATTCTATAGAGAGTGACTCGAACACACATCGCATAAACACAAGACTACTAGCTCATTCATGTTACAAATACATCGTGACTAGCTCCAACATACATCACATGTAGACAATGACTAGCTCCAATATACATCACATATATTTAGTGATTAGCATTTACACAGTGTGAGATTGAAACATCCACAATGGATAACTATCACTTGCTCATAGTGCATCCCAAATAAACGTAAAGTTGGTGCATTATGCACTACATCGTGGGTCACTTCCTTTTCCTTGGTCTTCTACACTAATGAGCAAGTGGGAACACGATTCAATGCATCCCATGCTAAAATCAAGTGTCTGTCCTCATCCTAACAAGGTCAAGCATACCATTTTCAAATCAAGATATATGCTAATTATACAATGTGATTGGTCCAATTATTACCTACCCATCCTTCATTAGAAACTCTCTTCCCTACAGTCCATCAACATCTATCACCGACATGCCACTAGCCTCAAGGCCTACATGCTACTGGAAAACTCTACCCAATACCCTAGATCAATGCGAGGTATCCTTCACCTGCATACAACTAGCGTTAATCATCCACTAACTAGGTGGTATGACTAAAAGTGTACTGAAATAGTACACTCCTTGACTACTGTGAATCTCGAGCGAAACCCATCAGATTTATTCTTCGTTGATCACTTCAAATAGAGATGACTAGTTTGTGTGCTAGAGTAATACAATCCTCTACCTATGCTCTCGTAAGAACATATCTCGATCTGTTGTCATAAAAGTCAGCACTTCTAAATGGCTTACAACTATAACTGGACGATAGGTTCCTAATTTAGAACAAGTAGATTATAATCAAGACACTTCTAAGAGTATTTACATAAAGTCTTATAGGTCTAGGATTTAATTTCACTTGGATCCAACTCAAGATGGCCTCTACTCAATTCATAAACAAACCGAGTATAAGGTGGTCTACCCTTTCACTTTATCAACTCATCATTCAAAAAGACAATATATATTAAATATGAGTTATAAGGCATTCTTAACTCTTCCATAATCTTCTAATGCCTTTTTGGTCTCATTTGAAGACTACTAAAGAGGAAAGGTCAACGAGTTAGGAACAACCCTATACCTTGGAGTTATCCCCCCTAGTCCCTTCCCCTACGGACTTGAGCTCACATGGGCATCCTTCACCCAAGCACCACCTATGCTCCCAATTCCAAATGAGTCAAAGTCACACTTATTTATCTTGACATGGTCTCTCTGAAGGACATTTGCACTAGTTTTCTCATAAACAAGATTTCATTAATCAATAACACAACACCAAATGAAACATCATAACTTAGTTCCTACTTTACCATCACATACTACAACACTTCACTTTAAAGATATTGAGGTTTTTGAGTCAAGTCCTTTAATTATTAGTCATAAACCAATTTGAATGTCTCAAGGTTAGTTTTATCAACCAAAGGGATAAACTTATTACTTAACTAAAACTAACATAGTCCCCAAACCCCTAAGAAGACTTCCATCCAAAATTCACATAATATATATAATAGAGAGGTTCTTCTACCTTGGGAGTCAGTAGATATCTTGTAGTCATATAAAGTCTTTACCCCAATATCCAAATACCATTGTGAATTTATATAGGTTATATTATCATTACCCTAAATTAGGATAAAATGGCATTAAAGTAACTTAATTTACCTATTTCCCACTACTATAGAATTTCCCCAAATGACTTATAAACACATGCATCTTGGTATTTTCTCAATATAACCCTATCTTTAATACTTCAATATTACAAGTATCCAAAACCTCACAGGTCTTACAACATAACAAAAGCCTTGCCTTAGTCATTAATCCTACCCAATATTCCATCACCCAACACAAACATTAGTACCCCTTTTATTTGAGTTAATAAAGGACTCATATTTTAATTAATTTATTAAAATGCATACAAAAGTCATATAATCTATAATATAATCAGAAACACTAAAATGAGTGCTAACTAAGCATGAAATTGGACACCCTAATTAAAGGTGTGTAATTTACAACACTACAATAAGAAAACCTAATTTTTTTTTGAAGTTCACTGTGAAAATTCTCATAGAGTATAATCAACATCACTACTATGTACAAACCATCCATAAAATCTCAATGCTATAAAAAGACATAAGTTGGATAACCTCCCCATCTATAGAAGAACCCAAACTTGAGAACAAACCTCACAAAATGCCTCCCTATATTCCTAGGTGTGAACCATATAGTTTCCATATTTTCCATATCAAATAGGTAGCATCAAAGAGATAGAGAACTCCAACCATCCATTAAGAGTGAGCCACCATTAAATTCATTAATTTAACTAAATACAAATATTTTTTGAAAGAGTGCATGTCCTACATGCCACAAAATTTGATAAGATACACAATTATACGATAAACCAATTTAGTCAAAATAATTAAGAGAAATAAAACGTTTAAGATAATTTGAGTCCATATGTCAATTGCTAGCTCAAATGAAATTATTAATAACCACAAGGCTTACCCTATTTTTTGAATCCTTCATCTTAGATCTCTTACCATTTTATCTTATTCCATTAGATGAGTGCACAATTTTTTACCAGATTTTTTTGTAAGCCCATAATTAAATGGCTAAACAAAGGGCATGCACTTTTTAGTTTGCAATGCTATTGGAAACATAGTTCTCATGCATATTGATCTTTGTAGGATTTCACTAAATGAGAAAATGCATGCTTTCTATCCCTTGTGTGCTAGCATGTCCTCTTATAGATTTGCAATGAATTTGAGGGCCTAGTTAACTTTGACATGACCCATTTTCAAGTCATAAAGCCTTATAATTGTCAATACATAAAAAAATCACATATCTATAAAGACAACGAAGGTATAAATTAATTACATGTGACTAGTTCAACTAAATGGTAGTGGGATTAGAAGACTTGGCAAAGGCGGGTGAAACTGAATGATTTATGACTGAATGGGCCAAGTATAGCCACAGGGTATTAACTTTATACATCCAATCTCTACATCAAATTAAGGCTACATGTTGAATAGGCAACATGTCACACATTTACTAAGTAGCATATAGATAAGAAAATTAGGAGTTATCGAGTTTAAGATTATTAGTCTTCAAACATTGAAAGAGAGCCAAAGGTGGTCACTAATGGTATGACCAATGGGTGAACTCACAATACTGGTTCCCACTTTTTGACCAACTTTGACACTTAGATGAACATTTTGCAAAAAACCTTCACTTTCCGACACCTATAACTTTTAAATCGTTAAGAATTTGAAGATGATGTAAACTAGTGATTTGTAACATCCTTTTTGTAGATTCCAAATATATTTTTTTCAAATTTTTTTCAATAAAATTTTATTGATTTTTCCATCTCCCTCAAAAGTAGTTTTTTATAGGAAACACCATTTTTTAAGAGTGATGTGCATCCCGAAACGTATAAATTTTTTTCTATTAATGATAAAAACTTATCTCTTTTAAATTTTGGTTTGCAACATCAATACCCAGGGCATGCAGTTGGTCTGATAGTGATATGTTGAATATTTTTTATTTTATTAAGTTTTGAAGTCCGACTAATTATAATTTAGATATAGGTGTATGTTTGAACACATAACTTGCTCTATATATATCAAAATTAAGTTGTTTTTTTTTGTTAGAAAGAAGACATCAATACCTAGGGCATAGATATTTTTCAGAATTTTTTTGAATTAGTTTGTTATTTTTCCCAATGCATTGAACAAAGAAGTTCATGTTCAGTGAAAAACCTACATTCATAAAAAATAAAATAAAAATATATTAATAAACTTAAATATATTAAAAATTATACTATTTGGAAAGTTTATAATAAGGACTAGATCCTCAAGAAAACAAAACTTCTAAATGAATTCGTTTGACCCCTCAAAAGCTAATGTAAAATTGGTTTTTTATCAGCATTTGATAGATGCAAAGGAGACTCCATTGCAAGTATGATTTAGAAGTAGAGAGGTTCTATCCAAGAAATTTTGATCTAAGAGCCTTTGATCTAACTCTCTTCAATTAATTACTTCAAATGGGACCTCTTAAAGCTTAAATAATTATATTTTCCAAAAAATGTATGATTTTAGCAAAAATCAGGATGTACCAAAAAGTGGGAACCAACTTTGTGAGTTCACCCCAATGTGTTGTGACTAACTATAATTGACCATGTCACCATTAGACTTCAATACTTCATGGTGTCCTAGACTAGCTCAAAGAGAAATATAAAGACTAATTAGGAGCAACTTGATGTGCCTCATTTTGAAATGAAGGGCATCAGGGCATAGGTCAAGAATACAATCTAAAGGTTTTAACCTATATATGGAATATTTTTAATTTGGTATACTGTAATACATTTGTGTAGGGAATGATAAATATAGTAAGAAGGATTTTATGTGACAACCAAAATGGAAGTGTTGTATTCTTTTAGAAGCATACCTCACATTTAGAAACCATAAGGGGAAAATTTTTCATTAGTGGATAAAAGTTATATTAGTGTTAATTGCAATTACAAAAAGTAGGTATGAAATATTTACATGCTTCAAATTTCTTGTAGCAAATATTTCAATGATATATTAATTTAACATGTACGCAAGCCACAATTTCATTATACATGAGATTGAATTAAAGAGGCTCTATAGAATAAAAATACATATTTGATTTTGACATTCAAACACATTTTTTACCAAGTTTTATTTTTAGTGGTTATATGAGAATATTAAAGTTCGAATATTATTTTGCATTTAGATACAAAAATTATTCTTTGCATAAATGAACTAAGTTTTTTCTCTTATACTATGTCTTCTTCGAGAAAAAATATTACTATTTGACTAGGAACAAAGATATCCTCTTCTTGATGATGGATCATGGAGTGTGATCTGAAACATCAATTCAAGAAAGTTGAGATAAGTTCTGCCAAAAATACTTTACTATAGCAAAGAATATGTAAGTTATTAAGGCAACATTATTTACTTAGATTAATACATGATGTTTGATTCTCAAGAAGGTGTGTTAGCCTTTTCACTTATTTATTTCAACATATGCATTTACTATTAACATATGTAAGTGAATATATCCCAAATCCTATCAACATGAATATGTTTGGTTACTCTAGTTATCCATCCAAAATCCATGTATATCCTACCTTCAAATTGGGGATATTTATATTGAGTACATATCTTTCATGGTTTGTAACCGCCAAATGGTTTTACTGAATTGATTGGGTTTTGAACCCATCTAAAAATATTTATAGATCCCATCTAAGATACCTTTTATTTTACAAACCTCATGCTCCTCAATTTGTTCCTATTATTTCTATAAAGAATCCTCTGTCATATTTTGGAATGTCTATTATGTTGGAATTAGAAATTGTTGGCATATGTGCAGAATATGTTGACATGATGATATTGTGTTGTCATTGATGTCAATATGCTCAAAGAGAACTGGTATGATGTTGTGAACCGACATATGTGAAAAAGTGAAGCGGTATGCTTGTTCAAGTGAGCCGGTATGATGTTGTGAACCGGAACCAGTATGTCAGACTGAGAACCGGTATAAGGAATGTTTTGTATCTCAGGTTCATATGGCATAACTACCGGTTGGTGGTCTCAGCTTCAAGGTTTCCGGTTGAAGTGTTTCGAGCTTGTGTGTTTCAACCGATGGCATTGTGTGATGAGTTAGCATTGTAATGGAGATCATATCGTGTTGCTACGTTAGCCTCGTGCACATGAAGGATCTTGCATGAAGGAGATTGATCCTATCTACCTCGGGAATGTGCGAAGTCTCTGCAAACGATGGAGAACGCGTGATGTGTTATCACCTCCAAGAAGCAGCGAAGAACAAATGATGGAGAATGTCTTGAGATCTGTTCAAGACCGTTGTATTCAGATGCAAAGTGTTCAATGGTCAGGATTGAACCGACTAAATTTCTCAACCTAATTGTTTAGGGTTTAGGGTTTATGCTATCGACCTATCTGTTTCCTATAAGGTTGATGTGGTGTTTCATGCTGAGGTTGTTGGCAAATGTTGTGTGTGTATCTATGTGCAAAGATACGCGATTCTTGCTAGACCAGTTGAGAGGATTGATACATGCATAGTGTGTGTGAAAAAGGAAGGAACTAAAGTGGATCTACATTGGCATTGAGTGCTATTACCAGATCATTGTAATACCTGTTGATCTCATCACTTCAACAATTGAAAAATCCCTTAACAGGGTAGCTTTAACCAGCTTGTTGTAAATCCTTTAACAGGGTGACTCAAAGCCATTGAGTTCATAAAATCCTTTAACAAGGTAACCTCTAACAGGGTCTAACCCTTAACTAGGTATTCTAGCCATCCCTTAACCGGGTGATCCCAAACAGGATCGGTTCCTAACAGAAACTATTATAACAGTCTTTAACCGGACTAGGCTTCTAACAAAGTGGACTTCTAAAGAGTTGAAAACAGCCTGTGGGTCTTCATCCCCACCGTGGTTTTTCCTAGTTGGGTTTCCACGTGAAAAATATGTGTCATATGTGATGTCTTTTTCATGTGATGCGTTGTTGTTTTCTGTCAAGCGGTGAATCATGTTGATCTAGCAAGTTATTATATTTCTGATGATAGATTATTTGTTTATGCATAAGGACAAAGTGGAAATGAGGGAGTAGGTTGTGTGGAAAGCTAAGAAGAATTACCGGTTCATGTCTTTCACAGTTGCATTGTGTTTAATCGGTAGTAGTTTGGTTTGGACTGGTGTTAGGGATTGCCAATAGTTTACAATCTGCAATCAAACCAGTTTAGGAAAAGTTTTTGTGCCTGTACTGATTCACCCCCCCTCTCAGTACCGGTTTGGTACTCACTATTCATCATTGAGTTATCATAAATAGTTTGTCTTCCATTTGAGTACATGAAGGAGAGTATGACAAAAAGTCACAAGTTTCAAGCCCCAACTTCTCACATATAGATCTCATGTGAATACGAATATGTAGATTTCTTAAATACCAATCCAATATCACTAAATGATAACATGAAATTTAAGTTTCCTCTAATATTCCTTATTTGGGACCCATGTATACAGGTTGATGGACAACCCGATCAAGATTTAAATAGGTTATATGTGTAACAATTTTGAGTTATGTTATGGATTGAGAATATGCAAAGAATAATATACATAGAAAGATGGTAAAAAAATGACCAAATTAGAATCAAATAATTAGTTTATGTTATTCTTATTTTATAAATGATCTATGAGAATAGGTGTATTGGATATGCCTTTTTATCATCTCCTAAAGTTATAATTGACAAATAATGGTTAACTACATTAATATACAAAGGGGAAGGACTATGAGGCGGAATTTAGGGGAAAATGGTTCATATTCCCATATCAATTGTCACAACTAGTGGTAATGAGTGAATCCATATTCAAGGAATGATGATTCATGAGAATTACAACAATGGTAGACAAATCAATTTAAATATCACCTGGAAATTTGATAGTAAAGCTTTGATTTTGATTTATTTAATAATTCCACAGAATTTATTCTTTATATTAAATTCATGCATGTGTGTCATCTTCAAAATTAATTTAGAAATGACAATTAGAAATTATAACATCTCATTTATGTGGTAGAATGAATTTTTATTTTAAAGTAGGTTTAATATATAAGACAAATCAACTTCATATAATTTGGCATAGCTAAATAGGATGAATTAATTTTATGAATTGATGATATTTACCAAGTGTACAACACTTGAAAAAAATTCTATGCAAATTGATAAAAAGGATAAATAAGATTACAATAGTGTTCAATACCATCACAATAACACATCTACAAAGTAATTTAAATTTTCTATCTCATGATAAAGAAATTAAAGGGAATGCGTATTCATAGTTGATTGAATGGAAACTAGTGGATTTTAAATGACACCTTATTTGAACTTCCTAGGTCCATAATAAGGATATAGTTCTAGGTTATCTTGGAAAAGAAAACTTCTAGAATTATTATTTAAGAAATAAAGGGAATATAAATATAGCTATTTTCTCATTACCATATGAGGTATCATAAAATATGGAAGAGAGAGTGCCAAATAAATCAATGCTAAAGAGTTTCATATAAATCAATGTCATGGTTTTCAAAGTCGTGTTGTTCAATTTTCTTCCTTATAGATATGATTTCTAGAGATGTGACTCAAATAGAATTCTACCGAGCTCTTACTTTTACTAAAATGGATTTGAGAAATAAGTTTCAAGACAACTATCCTTTAAAATTTATTTGGTAACTATCTCATGTTTTTTTTCAAAATATATATAAATTGTTTTTTACATAGATATATTTAAGATACCTTTCAAATTGGAAGAAATTTTTGTATCTTTAAAAGAGTAGGTGCATTTAAGTGGTTAGAGTATTTATACATAGATTCAAGTTTCATTCGAGCTAATGTAATTTTTTCTTAATGATCCTCAACATCCTCTTCAATTGATCATTGAGTAGACATATATTATGTTTGTTTTTGCAATAACTAGCTTAGGTAAGTGAATTACTGAAATCTTCTAATATAATACCCACCCACTTAGGATATTCATAAATCCTCATCATCCTTATCCATCTCTAAAGTTGCATCTAACTTTGCATTTATATAAAGCTACAAAAAGTAGTTTTCTATTATTATGTAGTAGCCCATATATAAATGTCATAATGTTTTTATAGTAGTTTGTGTTAATGAATCTTCATTATATTCTTGGAAAAAAAGAAACAATTTTTTAATTTCACTAAACATCTTAGATGGTCATTTTCCCTATATCAAAAACATAAAATCTCTTACAATGCGGGGACAACATTTCTGCACAACTGTACTTCTAAACAAAGGAAGATTCAGGAATTTGAAGCCCAATTGGTAGATCAGAGGAAATATTCGATGGCAGCTGCATCTCTGGTTTGACTCCGAGGAAGTGATTTCCAATGTTTCATGAATTCCATTTTCAGAGTTGTAAAAGCAATTTGTAGCAAAAGGAAAACGTCTAGAGCTTACAGTAAGCGGATCAAAATCATTCTTCAGCAGAGAGTTGCAGAATTTGTAGTGGTAGTACGTTATCTATTTGAATGGTGCAGGGCAAATAACTGGATTTTGGTAACACTGTTGAAATGGAATGGGAAGAAATGATTTGGAGGTGGAAAGAAGAGAGGAGGTAAAACGATTATTACAGATGTGGAGGATGGCTGTACAGTCATATTTATCCCACATGTAAGAAACGTAAGATGAGGGGAAGAGAGGGCTGAAAGAAATAGGTAAGGGAAGTGACTTGCAAATCATACCTTTCTCGGCCTTTTGGCTAAGATCAAGTGTAGTATCTGTTCTTATCAGTTTAATATCTGATACGTGGTTCGATGAACCACACGATATTAAATTAATTTCTTCAGGGGGAAAGTCCAAAAGATAGCTTGCTATCAGGACCTTCGAGCGTCGCTTCTGTATTGCACTACAGCAGAAGCCTGGCGCACCCCACACCCAAAGCAATCAACAAATTAAATTTATTCATACCTTTCTCGGCCTTTTGGCTAAGATCAAGTGTAGTATCTGTTCTTATCAGTTTAATATCTGATACGTGGTTCAATGAACCACACGATATTAAATTAATTTTTTTCAGGGGGAAGCTACAAAAGATAGCTCGCTATCAGGGCCCTTCGAGCGTCGCTTCTGTTTTGCACTACTGCAGTAGCCTGGCGCACCCCACACCCAAAGCAAATAACAAAATTAATTTATTCATTCTGTATTCAAAAGTAAATTTTGTTCTGTAGGCGAAATTTATGCCATTTACTGACAAAATATATAGATTAAATATTTAGCTTAGCTTTAAGTAGATTTTTATTTTGCTTCTGTTTCGTATTCAATCATCGATTTTATCTTCAGCTTTAGCTTTTAAGTTTTAGCGTCGCTTTAAGTAGATTTTTATTTTGGTCCTGTTTTGTATTCAATCATCAATTTTATCTTCAGCTTTAGCTTTTAAGTAATTCATGTGCTTATTTTCCGTCGTTGCAATCTGATTCCATATCATTGTTGTGAATTTGAATTTCTTCAGACTGAATAAATACATTCTAATGCAGACTTATGCTGAAATAGAAGGTTTGTGCTTCTGAGGCATTGATGGGGTTGTTAGATCTGATTAAGACCACAAATTAGGGAAATGCTTCTTGGATTGTTAGATCTGATCAAGATCACGATATTAGGAAAATGCGTCTTGGCTGCAATCAAAAGAAATAAAAATAATACAGGTAAGCGCGCTCCTTTTTGTCTTAAAGGAAATTTTTCTGAAGATTCAAATATTTTGAAGTATTTTCAGTTTAGATAGGTATTTCTTTAAACACGTAGTCTCTTAAGTTTTGAATTACAACCTTTTCAAAAGAAATCTTGGCATGAGATGCAGGAAAATACTTAAATCTGTCTGAAAATTTCTCTTCCATATCATGTGATACACATTTCAGACAATATACATAAATATGTTCACAGGAATGGGGAAGTGGACTTATATTTAAAAACAGATTAAATTTAATTTAATTGAAAAGTAAAATTAGTTTGGTTCTCTATCTATAAAGGTTTTCATACAAATAATTATATGGATGCTCTAGCTATTCTGGTTGCGCTAATCCGTAGTTGCTCTCATGTTGGCAAGATTCTCAGATTGTTAGTTGACAGTGCAAAAACAGATTCTCTTGTTTTATAACTCTTTTGAGTCGGTTATTTTCAGTCATATTCCCATGGAATGGAATTGGGTGGCTGAATGCCTTGCTAAACGGGCTTCTATATTTATGGAAGGCTGGTCAATTGAGGACTTTTTCTGGTGTTGTCAACTGGTGGATCAAGATAAGTCTTTCTAGTTTTTTCATTGGTGGGTTGTTTGCCTTCTGCCTTCTTGATGTACTTCTCTTTATGTTTTGAATAAAAAATTTACCCCCCTTTATTATCAAATGTATTAGAAAAATATAAAATTTCCACTATCACTAAAATAAATAATATATCTTATGTGATTGAATTTAAGGCTGGTTAAATGGATTTTGCCTAGGTTAAGGGATGAACTAGGCTGCCATAAATGAATAATGAGATATCAATCATTTTCTAGTGGATTTTTTCTAATCAATATATTATTCTTAAAGAAATGTCTATTAGCTATTTAGTTAGCATTTGTTTTAAATGAAATTTAATGGAATTGTTTTTAGGCTTTGCAATTAAGGATTAATCAACTTAGATTAGTGTTGTGAATGTTGGGTATATGAAGCCCAATAGTCACATGGTTGTTTGTCTTCTCCAGAAGACTCTTCATTTCATATTTGATATGTTTATATAAATGGTTGAGTTCGGCCAATACATGATGTACTGTAGTATTGGATATTGGTTAATAAGAATTCTCCCTACATTTCTGGTGGACGTAGCCATTTAGTGGTGAACCATGTTAATCTTGTGTCTTGAGTTCTTTGTTGTGTCTATTATTCTTTCTGTTGTTTTATGTTCACTATTATGTGTTTTCTCTGCTCATTTTTAAACTAACAATTGGTATCAGAGCTTAGGTGAAGTGATAGAGCAGAGATGGAAAGGTAGCTAGATAAAGGATTGAAAATTCTCGAAAAGATGCAAAAGTTTGAAGTTAGAGAAATTAGTTGCTGGTATTGTGGCAAGCGAGGCCACGTAAAAAGAAATTTTTGGTTTCTCAAGAAGGCTAAAAGGCAGCCAAAAGATGACACTGATTCAGTCATCGAAGATTTTCTTGCAAATTTAGACTCAGTGGAGAGTAAAATTGTGCAAGAAAAAGTTATAATAAAATATCATGTTCATTGGTGGGATGGTTGGAAAAAGGAGGAGACTTCGGTTGAAGAAGAAAAGGGTTTGAAGTATTTGTTGTTTGAAGATTTTCTTGATTCAACTGAAGATGAGGATGCTGAAGAGGAGAACACTGAAGCAAGTGAGGATGAAGTTGATGAGGTTGAGACCAAGACTCGGGAGGATTATGAAAAAGAAAAATTTATGAGGTTGAAGGAAGAGAATCTCTTACTCACTGACAAACTGATTTGTATGGACCAGAAGTTGATGGTTTTGTGTCGCATCATGAATATTGAAAAAGATAACTTTGAGAAAGAATGAGATTTTTCTGAAGAGACTATATTTCAGCAAGAAGAAAGTGATGAGAAGCTCCTGACAGAGGACTCTTTCCTCACAAACATGCATGCCTTGTTGATAGGAAAGCCTTTCTTTGGTGGAAATAATCCACAAGAGGATTCAAGGTGCTTGGCGATTGAATATCCCAAGAGCTCTGGGATTATAGAGCTCACAGAGGCTCGAGAGAGCCTCTAGCTCAAGGTTGCGCAAGATCCAGAAGACTTTGAAAAGGTTGAGGATAAGGTCTTTGAGGAAAATGAATTTCAAAAAGAACAAAAGAGTGATGATTTATTGCTCCAGATTGCAGAAATAGAGGCGAAGTAGAATGCATTGATTGCAGGTACTACACAAATTTATGTACAAAATACAACAAATTCATTTGATATGGAGCCCGTTGGTGCAAGGTTTGTAGCTGGAAGCTCAAAATCAAGTCCCATGGCAGCCCAATTGCATAAGAATATTGCATCCAGTGTTGGTCAAATGAAGAGAGAACATGGGTTCCAATTTGGCCAGTTTGATGGCAGTAGTAATGATTCATTTGATTTGTTTATGTTGGATGTTGTGGGGCCGAATGAGAGTCGGTGTGTTCCAGTTATGGGCACTGAGGCAACTGTGAGAATTGGGAGTGATGTTTGTAGGCTATTCACACTTGTACGAGAGTTTTATATTTGGGTATTAAAATATGATAACAGTGATCTTCTAGATATTCTATTACGGGGGAGTACAAGAGCAAGAGACTTTGATGGAGGAGTGTATTATGCATCTGCAGATAGTAGTGTTCCTGATTATGGATTACCAGATGGAGTAGTTAGAGAATATGTTTTTAACTCTGATCTGACTTGGAGAAGATTAATTTGCACTGTTCATGAATAGAGTTTGGCAATATGAAAATCTTCTCAAGAGCAGGTTGTAGTATGAGCTTTGAAGTGGAGATGCAGGGAATGTTACAAGCTGTGTCGGTTGGACTTCATGGGGGAGATTTTTGGATATATGAAGCCCAACAGTCACATGGTTGTTTGTCTTCCCCAAAAGACTCTTCATTTCATATTTGATATGTTTATATAAATGGTTGAGTGCAGCCCATACATGATGTACTGTAGTATTGGATATTGGTTACTAAGAATTCTACCTGCATTTTTGGTGGACGTAGCCACTTAGTGGCGAACCACGTTAATCTTGTGTCTTGAGTTCTTTGTTGTGTCTATTATTCTTTTTGTTGTTTCCTATTCACTATTATGTGTTTTCTCTGCTCGTTTTTAAACTAACAGTGAACACAAGTGTATAAAAAGATGTTAACAACTTCAAGTAAAGATTTTGTTTGTGGGGTGACACATATTTATCTATTTGTGAAATTATTATGAAATTGATTTAATTATTTTGAATTTGAGCATTCCTAACATAAATTAATATCAATATTGAAACTAAGAAGGCAAGTGTATAATAGTTTAAAAATGAAAAAGAAAAATTGAAAATGATTGCTTTCTCTAATGGTGATGTGGGAGTCAATAAATTAGAACATTTATAGGTCTCAATCTTACATTTTTTTTGTGAGAGAAATCTCTACTTTATCTTGTACGCAAATCCATAAATGAAGGATGTGAACTTTATCACAAATATTCTTCTTTATATTGTTCCTTGTGCTCTTTTTAAAAGCCATCTTTATATTTCTTGTAATCTTTTTTATGATTCACTATCTTCTTGGACTTTATTATTAAATTATTCCTCATGTGCCTAATTTTCATAGTTGTAAGCTTATTCCTAATGGTTATCTTATTTGTTACTTGGGAAATGGCAATTTTTCCTTGGTCCTCAAGGAGGATGGCCTCCCTAGGGGTTCCAAAATTTGTAACAACATCATGAGTTGCAAGGATCCTTTATCCCATGGTATGAGGTGGATTATTGACAATGGTAGGAATATCCTCTTCTGGGAGGACTGTTGGTTGGGAGAGAAGCCCCTTGCTTTCTCCTCCTCCCTAAGAAGGCTCTAGGAGGCTGCTAAATGTTTCTTCAAGGAGAGGGTCAGTGATTACTTCATCAACAACACTTGGAGGGCTTTAGTGGATTGCTGCATTGATCAACCCTTACTCCTCCTTGCTACTAGAGAGCTTAGAGAGCTTTTGGCGGGCACCCTCCTCCCCTTCTTCCTTAGGGAAGATAAATTCATTTGGAAGTGGGACCCCTTTGGGGATTTCTCTATCAAAACTTCTTACAACAACTTGCTGAGGGAAATTGATCATACCATTAACTGGAATGCGATCTGGAACACCCAACTCATCTCACCTCCCTCCAATGCCTCTCCAGCCTCCCTCTTTTTGAACGCCCCTAGTTCTATTGTGGATGTCTGGAGTTCAACTTTCCCCCCTGCCTTGCATGGGTTCGTCGACTCCTACGATTCATGCTTCTGTTGTTTGGTCGAAGACCCCTTTGACAATTTTTGATGCACCTAGTGTTGCATCCACCCCCCTGGTTCCCTGATTGTGGATCCCGCTGTTGTCGGCTCTCTGGGTTCTTGGGAAACGACCTTGCTGCCTGTCGCTGATGCTGTTGGTCCTTTGTCCAAACCTGCTGGTATGCATAGCTTTTCTCATGTGGCTAGATCTTCCGCCCAACCCTCTAAGCAGGTCCGTCCTCTCCCTTGTGCGAAATTCTCTCCTAGGTGGTTTGCGAACAGGATGTTGTTGACAACATTGGCTTTTACCAGCGATGTGCTTTGGTGTGGAGATTCTATAGGCTTTGGCCTTCCCTACCAGACCTTCACCGCTAGGTAAGTGACTCCTAGCAGCCTTTGGTTGCTCTCAATATCGAGCCTTTTCTTTGTGCTAAAGGATTTTCTGTTGCTTCCTTCACTTCTTCTGCAGATAGGGATTTGATTTTGAGCAAGCTTTGGGCTTGGGGAGTGCACTCCCTCTCTATCAAGCCTTGGACAACCTCTTTCAACCCTATCAACTGAACCACTTAATGTGCGTCCAGTTTGGGTTCAGCTCATCAATCTCCCTCTTCATTTCTGGGAGCTCTCTTGGTATGTGGCGATAGGTAACTCTATTGGCCGTTTCCTGAAGGTCAATGATGCTATGTCCTCAATGGAACAAACTACCTTTGCCCACATTCTTGTTGATATTGACATCTTTGCCCCTCTTCCGAGTGATGTGGTTCACATGGTAGGGGATAGGCCTTGGTCACAACTGCTCGATTTTGAAGGCCTCCCCTTTCGCTATAGTAGATGCTTCTCTACTGACCATCTTGCTTCGGGTTGCTCTTTTACACAACACAAAGGGGTTTCTACCTGGTGGAAGAATGCTACTGCAGACCACTTAACAGTTAATGCTACTAATTCTACGTCTACTGGCTCCTCCCATGAGGATGATGTCGTGCCCACCATGACTCCTGTTGCTCCTATTGATGTTATTGTGGCCTCATCTCCAGAGGCACCCACTTCCGCTTCTCCTATCCAACAACCCTCCCCTACTGTTGGATCTTCTTTTGCTACTATTATTCTTTCACAACTTGCTACTGTTGCTGTTATGCACCCCCCTTTAGCCCTCTTCCAGCCTTCTGATGTCACCGGTGTTGTTGACCCTATGGGGGCCCTCTCAGTGGATCTTAGCATTGCCTAGTCTGTGGTTGCATGCAGGCGTAAGGGGAAATCTTCTCCCTTGCCCCATACCCCCCCTTGTGGGGGTTTGGGTGGTCGTCCCCCCCTTGAGTGGGGTTTGTTCCCTGGTTGGTTAGGTTCCGTGTTTGTTCCTTTCCGCCTTTGGGTTGTGGTTCTCTTCCAACATCATTTCTCTTGATGTTGCTTTTTGTTAAGGGTCAATGCCTTAGTTAACGCTATTTTTTTAATAAAAAACATTTTCGTAGAATTAGCATAGTAGGTCTCAAAGAATAAGCCACATAAAATTTTCTTAATAATTTCAAAAAGGTAACTGCTTCCATCATCACTAACAATATGTGTAATCTAATCATTACCTTATAGGGGAAAGGATCTATTAGTTGAACATGTTCCAATGGTTGTGATAGCATTTGTTGATTTAATGCCCAATATTTTTTACAACATTGTACCAATAGTTGTGACTTTAAAGTTGTTATTGATGATGATGACTACCCATAATTGAATGAAATGTGCCTTTAGATGAAACAATGAATCATGTGATGCCACATTGGTCTCACTTTTTGGGGGGGCTATTTTGGACACCTTGGCAAAAAGCATATTAATGTGGCATGGCCCTAAAACCTTCGTTATAAGAAGGATTCAAAATTTTCAAATAGAATTTTGAAGTGCCAAATTAAAGTACTCAATGACTAGGTCTTTTTTCATAAATTGTAAAAATAATTTCAAACTAGAAAAAAAAACATATATATATATAGAAATTGCAATTAGCATGGAGCGAAGCACCTAAACAATTACCCCAAACCCTATTGCCCCCACCACCCAAAGCACAGTTAAACAAGGTCCTGTTCCATGTTCGCCATCTCTGAGTGAGCTTCCCAACTCAACACAAAACAGAGCCCCTAAACTTATTCGTTGAGATGACAATCATTTAAACAAGAACCGATCCATCCCTAACTTTACTCTGATCGTGGGGTTGCCACCCTCAAAACCGATTCACCTCCAAAGTCTTTGCCAACTGCCAACTGAACAATAACTCGAAACCATCTCAATCAATGACCACCCTCCTTTATATGCAGACCGACTTGAAGGATATATTCAGCCTATCTTTAATGTCTGCAAATCAAGCTTTCCAGGACTAGTTTGGAAAACAGACATGTCTAACACACTACCAAACATAACCATCGGATAAAACTGCTTCGACCCTTGACATTAAAGTTGGGGATCCGAAGAACAACACAGTTTCACCCCGTTTGCTGGTTACCACCATCAACCGAACAAAATTCTTCTCCATTAGCTGCCAGCAAAGAGTGCTCCCCTTCCCTGTTGCATTAATTACTAAGAGAATATCGCCTTCAAAACTTTTACATTTTCTTAGACCCATGATCACCGCTTGAAATTCTTCTTCATTATTGGAACTTTTAGAAAGGGGTTTCTGTAATCAGAGTAATTTTTCCTTTTCAATTCTTAATTATTTCTTGTGGCACCTTCTAAACTACTTTCTTTCTTAATTTGAGGAATCTTCAATCCAAACCACACTTTTTCCACCCATCCTATGGTGCCTTCCAAACTACCTCCTTACTTAATTTGAGGAATCTTCAATCCAAACTACACTTTTCTCCTCTCAACATCCCTTATAATAAAGGATGAATATCTAAGTATCATTACCTTTTAGTCTATTATTAACCACCTCAATTATCACAGCCAGTACACTTTATTAAAAAAGGATGTCAACCCCATCTCCTATTCGTGAATTTTTTTCCTATTTCTTTCCTTCCAAAGTTCCCATAACAAAATTATTTATAAGCTTGAGTACAATGCCTTCCTATGTAGAATTGGCAATTATTTAAAGGTCTAAAATGTTGTTCAAAAGTGCTCCAATCCATCCAAGTCTGCAACAAAGTCAATGCTAATAAATTTCTTCATTGTTTTTACATGGTAGACATCTAGATGATGACTTAAACCCATACATCTAGATGGACGACTTAAACCCATACTCCTAAACTTTTCCACAGTCAAAATATTCTTTTGCAAAGCTGCCCAAGTAAACGTTCTAGCTTTGGATGAACACAGCTCATTCCAACAAAGTTTGACTGGTAATTCTAACCCTTCAAGGTCCCTATATCTCACCAAACACCTATACATGTCTTTCACGTTGTATTGACCCATCTTTGAACCATTTCGCAAAACGATATTCACCTAAATTTTAACAAATGATTTGATATACCTATACTCAAAATTCAAAGATGATTCAAGAATAAGAATAAGAATTGTACTACTTTAAATCTAATTTCTAAACTATTTTTTTTCAAAAATAGTGAACTTTAATTGATTTCAAACATTTACTTTTTTAAGTACTCATATTTTTCAATGAAATATATTAGATATCTATGGATGTATTCTCCTCCTTATGGTTTCATTTAGTATTTTTGAAAGTTGTTTGATGAAAAGTTAGATATTATCATCACATAGTTTATTATGTATATTATTATTTTTATTAAATTTTGAAGTAGACAAGGCATGCCAAATTATCATAGAAATAATTAAAATTAAATATTTTTTAAATGTGTATATTATCACATAGTTTGTTATGTGTATTATTTATAGCACATGAATATATTAAAAAAGTTAAATAAATATTACAAACTTAATTATTCCAACTCTAAATAAATTACATAGTTAGAAAGATAACTAGCTTAATGTTTTAATAATATTTTTATAAAATGTTATGATGAAATGTATAATTCTAATCACAGTGGTATACCAACCTTTATATATTAATTTTAATAACTTTACATCCCTATCTCCATGCACATAGCTAGAGGTATCTAAGGATGATACATCATGTAAAAGTATAGAGGAGTCCTAGTATTGTATAACATGTTGCCCCTAGAGGTTTAAAGATTGATAATCATCATGCATGCATACATTTTTTATCATCATACATGTTCTTATAATGTGAATAAGAAAAAAATAAATTCAAAGAAGTATCTTCGTATCCATGAAATTCAATCATAATTACTGTAATGATATGATAATTATGAATAATATCAAACAATTCTTCAATAGATAATGAATTGATAAAAGTATGCATTGGAATATCAAAGGGTTAGACGATGATAATCGTGATTTGTAAGAAGGATATCATTATCACCACAAATGGAACATCATGAGTAATCAAAAAAAGGTGAAGCGTCATCTTTGGGATGTCATACCTAGATGCATCAATATAACAAAGGGATGTATTTAAGCTAAATCACTAACATACAAAGTTTTCACCATCTTGGATCATATAGGAAAATGTAGTGGGTTTATTAAGAATAGATGAGAATAGACTTACAAGATTCATAAAAAATGTTCAAATTAAAATGGTTCAATAATAATAAAATAAAATGATTGATTTAGAAATTTATGTTTTTTCCTACCTTAAAATGATAGCATGGAATTTATAGACTCGCCAAAATATAAAAAAATGTATTAGTCATTTTAAAACATGAAAATGTAGTTTAGTGTATATAATTGAAGGCCAAAATTGTAGGAGCAGAGTTTTTGAATAATTATGACAAACCTAAATATAAGACCAAGCCCAAATGTCTAAACCTAACCAAGTATTTGTTCCTATAAGGGGATAAATATTTGGTTGCAAGAAACTAGGTATTTGGTACCTATTATTAATCTACTACTAAAAAATACCTACACAAAACTTTTGCATAGGACTATATATCTAGGCACAACTTATTAGTAGTAGGACTAGGCTTTTTATCTTGATCAAATGTCCAATATAGGTAAATTTCCAATCATTCTCATAGGAACATGTCCTTATGCCAACTTATCTATTGCCTCTATTGATATGTTGAATACACTCACTTATGTGCATATATTTGTGTATGAGAACTTTGTTATGCTGAAAATAATGTTGGTGGATTGCTCATAGACAAAAGTTTGATGACCTTGAATACACACATGTTCATAATGATTATGTATGCATAATTTTCCACTTGATTCTTGCCAATTAAATTATAAAACATGATTTCCACGTGTGCACCTTGATTTTTCTCAATAATGCTTGATAATTCAATCTTATAATGCTCTTGATAGTGTAGGGGGAGGGATCCATTACCATTCACTGGACTTTGCTAATTAAAAGTCCATTAAAAAATTATGCAATGGGCTAATAGTGAAAAAGGGTTAGTAATTAAACTATTTTTTCGTAGTGCATGATTATTGGGGCATTTGTGCATAAAAATTGGATCAATTGTGTAAATTTTTTGGTTGTCAAAGTGAATGGTTAACTAGGCAATAGGGAATATGTATGGGATGCCAACTTTCTATCTCTTACGCACATAACGAATCCTACAACATTTGTCGTAATTATCTAGAAGCCAAAACAATAGCTATAAGTACTTAAGTTATACAACAAAAAAATGTCAAAATCTAATGTATTATTTAGAAACTTAAGTTGTGCAAAATTTCGTACCCTTCCCTTACTTAATGTCAATACATTAAAAAAAATCTAAAGTTGGCATTATATTATTTAAAGAAAATAATCAATATCTAAATTAGTAGGTCAACTCTATCACCTCTCTCTTCTACGCATTCAAAAGAAAAATGTAGCCCTTCTTTATAGAATATGGACCACACTGGGCGATCAACCCGGCCGCATTCAAAATTAAAACTGCATTTTCTCAGGTCTTCAATGCACGCCCAAAGACGTTATACTAATATTTTATCCTCCCTCTATGGGCATAATATTCTCTACATAAATAAATTGTGCCAGTTGTAGGCTATGACGTTGAACCATATGTGTACGAAGAAATATAAGCATGAAAAATATCAAAATCTTATAATGATTGCCAAATTAAATTTTTCTCAATCATGCATGCATAATTTTTTATCATCCATGAGCAAAAATTTAAAGAAGTATCTTCATATCCATGAAATTAAAATATTATACTTATTCTAATGATATGTTCATTGTGAATAGTATGAACCAATCTTTCAATAGATAATGAATTGTTAAAAGTATGCATGGGAGTATCAAAGGGTGTAGAGGAAGAGAATCATGAGTTGTATAAAACATATCTTTAATATCATAAATGAAACATCAGGAACAATCAAAAGAGGTGAAGCATCACCCTTGGGATGTCATATCTAAATATATCAATATAATAAAAGGATATGCTTAGAGCTAAATCACTAATAGACAAAGTTTTCACCATCTTGGATCATATGGGAAAATACAATGAGTTTACTAAGAATAGATGAGAATAGATTTACAAGATTCATAGCTAAAATGGTTTGATATTCACAAAATATAACAATGAAAGAATAAATGATATATTTAGAATTTCATAATTTTTTTACCTTAAAATGATAAGTATGGAAGTTATAGGCTCGCCAAAATGTAAAGAAATATATTACTCATCTTACAACATGAAAATGTAGTTTACTGCAGAAGTTGAGAACTTAAAGTGTGGGAGAAAAGTTTTTGAATAATTGTGACAAATCAAAATACACGATCAAACTCAAATGTCTAAGACTAAGCAAGTATTTATTTCTTAATAGATATTTGAGGGACTAAATATTTGAATGCAAGAAACTAGGTATTTGCTCCTATTATTTATCTAATACTTAAACAAAACCTATACAAAGCTTTTGCATAGGACTAGATGTCTAGGCACAATGCATTCTTACTAGGACTAGGCATTTTATCTTGATCAAATCTCTAATCTAGGTAGATGTTCAATCCATCTCATAGGAACATGTCCTCATGTGAGCTTATCTATTGCCTTTATTTGCGAATGAGAACTTTGTTGTGCTGAAAATAATGTCGGGGGATTGCTCATAGGCAAAAGTTTGATGGCCTTAAATATGCACAACATATAATGATTATGTATACAAAAGTTTGATTCTTGCTGCTTAAATAATAAAGTGTGCTTTCCATGTGTGCACCTTGATTGTTCTCTATGATGATTGATTCTTCAATCTAACAATGACCTAGGAGATGTCTATAAATGCACATCCTTAGTTATTCAATTTGAGGTATTTGGTGTGCAAGTCAAAGAAATAACGATCAGATTTTTTTGGAAATGCCAAACTTGAGAATGGAAATATTAAATTTCAAAAATGACAAACTACAATATATCATATGATTAAGAAGTAAAATTCCATAAATTGTTCGTAGTGAATATCAAAGAAATACAAAATGATAGTTAACTAATATAAATTAATAATAAGATTAATAAGAATGTCAAATAAATTGAATTGAACATTACAATTCTACATTTAAAATTGAAGTATAAAAGCAAAACATGTGTCTAAATCATTAGGTCAACTTATGTCTTGGACGTAGTTTTCATATGAATTGATCCTGTTTTGGATGTGAAATTCAAAGGGTACTTTTCATCGCCTGTGTCTTATACGCATTCGAAAGAAAAATGCAGCCTTCTTTATAGATTATGGACCACAGTGGGAGATCATCCCTGCCGTATTCACAATTAAAATTGCATTTTCTAAGGATTTCAACGCATGCCCATATGCGTTGTACTAATATTTTATCCTCCCTCTCTATGGGTATGATTTTCTCTACATAAATTAATCCACAAAAATGATAAATAAGTCCAAATTGCCTAAAATGTAAAAACTCAAAGTTATGTCTCAGATGTATTTATAAAGGGAGGAGTAGGAGCTAGTTTTAATAATCTATAGTGCAGACATTTCTCAGTGTTGGTAGCTTTTCTGTTTGCGAGTCTCTGATAGTAAGCAGGACAATCAAAAAATGACTCAAGTTCATGCTGACTCTCCCTTGTCTCCCCATGTTTGTATTGATCATAAATTTTGTTCAAACTTGTCTACTGTATTTACAGTTTGGAAGAAATCTCTCTTACTGAATGGCAAAGGATTCACTGTGTTTGATTCATTGGGAAATCTGGTTTTCAGAGTGGATAATTATGCATCCAACGCCAAAAATGAAGTACTACTTATGGATGGTGTAGGTCAGCTTCTTCTCACATTGAGGCACAAGGTATCCTCTTACTTTCATTCATTTGTTTTTCAGGATATTATTTTTAGAGTTAATTTTATATGTTTTCTAATCGATATATTTTAGATAACATTCAATGATCCATCGTCAAGTAGAGTATGTATAAACATTTGGGATCACACTCAGTGATCCATTCTAGTAAGAGGATAGTGAACTTACATTTTAGATCACAGTCATCCATCATCAGGGAGAGGATAGTGAACTTACATTGATGATGGAAGAGTGTGCTCCAAAATGTAAGTTCACTATCCTCTTCCTAATGATGGATAACTGAATTTGATTCCAAACATCTATACATCCTCTTCTTGATGATGGATCATTGAATGTGATCTGAAACATTGATTAGGAAACATACACAGTCAACACTAGAAATTACAGTATGTCAAAAAAAAGATGTATAGAAGTTGCAAATCACACTCAGTGATCCATCATTAGGAAGAGGATAGTGAACTTATATTTCAAATCACACTCATCCCTCGTCAATAAGAAGATAGTGAACCTCTTCCTGAAGATTTATCTTTGAGTATGATTCATGGATTATTAAATATGTACTGTTGATTATGAAATAAATTTATCTTTTTTATCACATTCAATGATCCATCATTATAAGGAGGATAGTGAATTTTCATTTTGAATCACAATCAATGATCTGTCTTGAAAAGACGATAGTGAACCTCTTCTTGATGGCGGATTACTTAATATGAGTCAAAACATTCATACAGAATTGATTCCAGAAACAATATAATTATGAAGATGATTTTTAGCAGCTCATGTCATCTATAATCTCTGATACGGAGATTTGATTAACAGAAATGGAGTGTTGGGAAAAGATGGGAAGCATTTAAAGGAGATCCCATGGAGTCTGAGAAGCCCACATTTAGCCTTATAAAGTCGCTGGGATTCTCAAACAAGATTACTGCCAATATATTTGCGAATGGAAGTAGAAAAACTAAGCTTGGCGATTACAAGATCAAAGGGTTGCGCAGAGCATCCTGCACAATATTCAATGACTCAGGAGAGATCATTGCACAGGTATTTTGAGGACACAATCTTTCTTCAACTTATTAGAATGGAATGGCTTTGGAGTTTGAGAAAGTAATGGAAAGTGTTTGCAAAGTGCAGGTTAAACGAAAGGAGGCCAAATCAGATCTAATGCTGGGGAACGATATTCTGAATCTGGTTGTGGAAGCGGGAGTAGATCAAGCCTTTGTAATGGGGCTGCTTATTATCTTTAATCAGATTAGTCGATTAATAAGAATTTACAGGAGAGAATGATCAATGGTGGCAAGCAAGCTGGCTTCTTATGGCCTGCCTAATCTGTCAAGGGGAAACATTCAATGCAATATGTAATTTTATGTATTGGTTATTTTGTATAAAGTTGCAATTCCTTATCAAAGGATAGTTAGTGCTCCATTTTGTGCATTGGGTGGAGAGTAGAAAACCAGTGGCCAACCATTTTACTCTGTGTAGGCTTTAGAGATTTACCTTTTATTAAAATATTATGTGTATTATTAACTATTTATTTTTATTTTTTGGCATGTAAATGATTATCAAATTTAAGAAAAAAAGTTAAGAGTTTGTGTTAATTTATTCACACTATTACGTTTCACCCTTTCCTATAACTGTAAAATGTCTCTTGGAATTGATTAGTTTATTCATTTCACTTGCTTATCTACATCAACAGTTCAATATATGTCAATGAATTATCCATATTATTAGTACCATGATAACATAAATGGTAATTAGAAGTTTCACCCAAATATATAAATACCCTCATTACAAAATTCCAATGCTCTATATTGGAGCTACAAGAAATTTGTATTGTGTGAATTCTTCGTATCTACTTTTTGCAATTGCAATTAACACTATTATAACTTTTGTCCACTAATAAAATATTGTCCTCTCGTGGTTTTCAAATTTAAGGTAAGCGTCTAAAAGAACATGGCACTTCTATTTATTGTTGTCACATGAATTCCTTCTTAGTATATTTAGCATTCCTTACTCGAATGTATCATAGTATACCCAATTAAGAATATTTCATATATAGTGGGGTCAGAGCATAAAAATATGTTCGTCTTAGGCCACAAAAATTACATGGATTGAATTATGTACCCAAGCACAAGGGTTCACTCAAACCCACATATCATCACTGGCATCACATAGTAGATGTATGTTTGCACAAAGGTATGTTGTCATATGGAAATTCCTAGTCACCTATATAAGGCTAATGTTGCCCATTTATGATATTGCTCACTTTTGTGTTCATAAATATGATCTTGATGAGCACATTCAAGGAAAGATTTTTATATACTTGAATACATACTTATTATATAATATGATGTCTATTATAATATAAAGTAAAATATATATTATATAATATATATTGATAATATATTGGGGAATCTATAGGACACCCACCTAAGAAAAGATTTATAAAGGAAGTATTACATAATAATTCAAACCAACAATATAATTAATAAAAGATATTCAAAGGAGCACTTAAAAACTAGGATAGAAAACAACAAACCAACAAAATAAATAAAGAAAAACTATCAAAATGTTTATATACAAGATAATAAGCGTCATTATTATAATCATACAATCTATCAAATTTTGATGACATGCTAGCTTCTCAACCCTTCCCTTTCACCACTTGTATACTAAAAAAAGAAGGCAGACATTGGGTAATATCACAATCTAGATAAAATCCAAACTTAGAAAGGAAACCCCTTGAATTATGTCCCAATACTCAGAGGCATGAACCACAAATTTTTATCTTGAAATCAAATAGCATAAGAGAGATAGAGACCTTCAACTAATTGATAGAGTGAATCACCATTAAGTTCATTTGAACTAGCTACAAATATTTCCCAAGTAACAAATAAGATAACCAGTAGGAATAAGCTTACAACTATGAAAATTAAGCACATGAGGAATAATTTAATAATAAATCCCAAGAAGATAGTGAATCATAAATAAGATTACAACATGACAAGCCCCAACCATAACTCATATATTTTTCTTTAGATATACCTAGAGATTTAAACCTATCCTTACCCTTAGATTTAATATCTTCAAGCTTCTTCTTGTATTCCACCTCCTTAAAATTGCCTCTACCAATTGGGGCATCAAAAGAAGTATCATCCATGAACTTCTTTTTAATTTCCTTACTTAACAAAAGACCTATGATATTTTCAAATATTAGTGACACAACATCTATCAATAGACATTATTAAGTTTTCCCATGGATCACATAGAGAACAAAGTAATACATTGCACTTATTCCCTTCATCTATATTGACTCCTATTGATACAACTTGTCTAAGTATCATATTAAATTTATTCGAGTGTTCAATTACTAAGTCTTCCACTTTCATCTTCAAATAATTTATAACTTTTTCTTCAATTACAGCATATTAACTAGACTCTTAGATTAATATAACATTATAGCTATTTTCTTCCATGATGAATTTGCAGTATGTTCCTTAGAAACATTCGTTAAAAAGAATCTCACATAGTTAAATAGTACTTCTAGCTTTCTTATCCAATTTTATCCAATCTTTATCAACCATATCTAAGAGTTTGATCAAAGAAGATGCTACAAACCGTGTACCTTTTTCCACTTAAAGATCTTCTATATTCAACTTCCATAGTTTGAAGTTTCAATTATTGAAACTTTTAATCATAGACTGGGATTTTCAATCCAAATATCTAATACTATTTTTCTTCTTAAAACATCCTTTAATACCCCCTTTGTGATTATTTGTGTATTCTCCTTTGCAGTTATTTGTGTGTGTTGTAAGAAGTCAACTGTTGTAGGGTTTACTATTAGTGTAGGTTTTTATTTTCCTAATTGGATATTTACTTTTCCTTAGTGCTTGGTTTTTCTTAAACTTTTATTAAGCTTGCTTAGGTTAATAAAGCATGTTTAACTAGAATATGATACCGAGATGTCTCATTCCTTAAAGGGTGGAACATATTCTTTTTTTAGACTACTTGATGGTCACAACATATTGGTTGGATTTACAAGGTCTCCATTCTCTCCTTAGTTCTATATAAAATCACTACCTAGCTTCTATTTGACATTCTTTTTCATAAATTGTGATGCTCTTGCATAAGTTGCAATTCATGTACTTTGATTCATGCAGTCATTCTTTTGTAGCTTTGCTTTGAGATCCTAATGTAATCTTGTCATCTTGACATTTACACATCTCTTGGAATCACGGGTCTATAATTACTTTTATTTTATTTTATTTATTCATAGTTTCATAGCTTATATCTCTCAAAGAAAGATCTTGGTTGTTCATCTATTTCAGATTTTGAACATTTACCAATACACACACAAGGGTTTTAAATCCCAATAATGTATTAGCTTCTTAAGCAACTACCATTCTTTGATACCTAATAATGATGAATTACACCCATGCTACTACATACGACCAATAGATTGATATTAAAGAAACTTATTATTATGTGCACCAAAATTTATCAATAGCATTTGAAAAACCTATCTAATAACATTCACAAAATTAAATTAAATAATATTCATACAAAATATTACACAAGACTTAAGTATTTACTTGTGAATCCCTTATAGGAGAGTGTTGGGAAGAGACACTGCATGCATGTTGAGATATTATCATTGATGGCAACTCATATCAGATTTGGCATCTGCGGTTCATGATTCATTCATACCGGAAGATCGATTGAGGTCCCATGAGAACAGGTTAGCCGGTAGTGTACAACATCTTCTTGGATTCATTTGTATTATATATTTTATGTTGCGGATCTTGGAGAAGCATTTTGGTCATGTGATATGCATTATTCTAGGTTTATGACCTCCGATGTTAAGTATTGAGTAAGTTGGAAGATCCAATAGACAATTTTCAAGTAGAACAATGTTCATTAGTAGTAACATGTGAAGATTTTGTGAGTGGATCATGCAAAGTGATTTTGGTGGTTGTTTGCATGTTCAAGATAGTTAAGCCGACATATGGGAAGCATATGGACATTTTGTCTTGCTCCACCTAATTGTTTTTGGATTGATTTGAGCCAACTTGGGTAACACGTTTCATCTTGTGTGTTATGCGGTTTTTGGGCGACATGGAATTGATCTAATTTTATGTTACGAATATATAAGACTGGCCGATTTGATCATTTGGTAGGTCGATGGTGATATGTGAAGTGTGTATGAGCGATTGTGTGCAGCTGCACGTGTGCAGTTGGAAGATTGGTGTTCCTATATAATGTAGAGAATTATAACAGAGCATAGTAGCATAGCAGAGTGTGATCATGTGTTTTGTGCTTAACCGAAACGTTACTCAGGAATTTGTTGATGCTATTAAATAGTTCAAACTCTCTTGTATCTCTTATAATTATTTTGTAAGGCAGTGAGTCTTTCGGGTTGTAGCCCTTATTGTAAACTTTGAGCAATGAGCTCTAAGCAATGTGCCTAAATGCATGTGCATTCCCCTTATGTAATATTGTTATACTTCTAACAAAGTATATTAATATTGTGGGTTTGAATCCCACCGTGAGTTTTTCCCTTAACCGGGTTTCCACGTAAAAATCTTGGTGTTATGGTGTTGTTGATATTAACTTTGTGATTCTGCACTTTATTTTTCTTCATTTGCATTAAGTGGTTAAAAAATCAGGTTATTAAAGTTAAAATTATTGAACACCAATTCACCCCCCCTCTCAATATTTTCTTGATTCCAACAATTAGTATCAGAGCCTAGTTCTTCGGAAGGAGCCTAACAATTTGAGCACCCACGCTTGGTAGAGGTAATTTCTAATTCATATTCAATTGACTAAATTTGAATTGGGCATTGGGATTTTGTGCCTAGATATAGATGCCTAAACTATCTACTAGTTTCTAGAATATAATTTTTGGTTTTTCTCATGGCTAGCACTGAATTGAGAGGTAGTATATATATATATTTAAAAGTTTTGTAGGTACCATTATGTTACCAAAATTTCTCCAACAATATATTATTTTTTTTTATCTTTGAGATCTTGATAATACAACTAATTCTAATTTGGAGGCTACTTTTTTTTCTAAAATTATTTTCATTGGGCAATAATTTGACAATATGTTTTTGTGAGTTGTATGTCAATTGCATGTACTTCCATGTCAATGCTTGTGTTCTTTTATTATCTAGAATTGTTAGATATGTCTCCCTATATTATCTCCTCATATATTAGTGTAGGAAGCATTTACAACATCAAAACCTCCTTTCGATTTTTTTCAATCCTTGTTAATTTTAAACTATCTCTATTACTAGATGACACCTCTATATTCTCACATGCTAATTTTTTTAATTTCAAACACCTCGTTTTGATATTTAACTTCATGATAGACCTTGGGTTTCTACCCCGAAAAACATAACATTGTTTGATTTAGAAATTCATAATTTTTTCACCTTTAGGCATGGAAGTTATGGTTTCACCAAAATGTAAAGAAATATATTGTTTATCTTAAAACTTGAGAATGCGGGCTAGTGTACAAAGTTGAAGGCTAAAAATGTGGAAGCTTTTTTTGTAATGATAAATAGAAAAAACAAATATATAGCACATCTAAAAGATCTAAGACTTACCAAATATTTGTTCCTTTCTACATATATTTGAGAAACTAGATATTTTGTTGCAAGGGATTGGGTATCTAGTCCCTACAAGATATTTAGTACCAAGAAAACCAACAGATAGCTTGTGCATAGGACTATAAATTTGGTCATGGTTCATTCTTCTTAGGACTAGGTTTTCAATCTTGGCCAAATATCTAATCTACGTAGATATCTAGTTCTACTCATACAACCATGCATTTCACATGTGGTATTATCTATTGCCTCTACTAATATGTGGGATACACTCACTTATGCTCATATATTTGTGAATGAGAATTTTGTTGTGCTGAAAATAATGTTTGGAGATTATAGGAAAAAGTTTGATGACTGTGAATACACATAGGCATACAATGGTTTGATATGCATAATTTTATATTCAATGCTTGCTAATTGAATAACATAATTTTCTTTGCATGTGTGATTCTTGATTTCCCTCAATAATGGTTGATACTTCAATCTAAAATGACCTAGGAAATGCATATGAATACAAGTTCTTGATCACTCAATTCAAAATATTTGATGTGTAGATCAAAAGAATAACAATCATATTTTAAAAATATCAAATTTTAAAATAAAGTTTTAAATTAAAAAAAAAACAGAATACAATGTATCATATAATTGAAAAGAAAAATACTATAAATGAAGATGATGACTTGACTTGAATACTAAGATTAATAAGAATATCAAATAGATTGAATTGAACATTATAATTACACACTTACACGATGTTTAAATAAGTAACCTATGGGCTGGAGATACTTTTTATGTAAATTGATCACCTGTCTCATACGTTTTCAAAATAAAAAATCACCATTCTTTATAGAGTTTGGACTATGGCGGACGATCAACGGTCAACATTCTTCAAAATTAAAGTTGCACTTTCTGAGTTGATCACTTGAACAGTTCAATGTATATGCACACATTTATTTTGCAGTTGTATCTTCAAAGCAAGCCCAAATGCGTTGTACTTACCAACAGGAAGTAAAATTGTATAGAACTTTCTTGTCCTCCTTCTATGGGTATAATTCTATATGGGTATAATTGTAAAGAAGAACTGTCTTATCCTATATGGGTCTCATTCTCTGTACGTAAATTAATTGTGCCAGAAGTTGGCTGTGACGTTGACCCACTTTAGACAAGGTATGACAGCCATATGTGAGCTTCAAGTTGCAGTAGCGTTTTCTGTTCCCAATGCTTAATCCACAAGAAGTAAAATTGTATAGAACTTTCTTGTCCTCCTTCTATGGGTATAATTCTATACGGGTATAATTGTAAAGAAGTACTCTCTTAACTCTCTTATCCTATATGGTTCTAATTCACTGTACGTAAATTAATTGTCCCAGAAGTTTGCTTTGACGTTGACCCATATGTGAGCTTCAAGTTGCAGTAGCGTTTTCAGATCCCAATACTTAATCCACAACACTGAATCTATCCACATTCATGTAGGTTCCATGATTTTAGTGATGATCAATAAGCCCAAATTACCAAAAAAAAATGAAAAACCCAAAATGCTGTCTCAGAGATATTTATAGAGGGAGGAGTAGGCTTTAGTTTTAACAAATTTATTGTACAGACAGTTCTCATTGTTGATAATTTTTCTTGATGTTTATGTAGTATTCAAAAGATTGTAAGATTATTTTTATAGTCAATCATTGATGTTTTAATTGATGTTTAAAATCTCATTCAATGGGTTGAACTTAAGTAACATATTTTAAGCTTTGATTTGTATATGTATGTGGCTCATCTAAATCATACTGATAGGTAGACCCTTTAAGAAAAGAAAATGTGATTTAAGTGAACCATCTAAATAAGTCAAAGCTTAGAATGTACTGTTTAAACCAAAATCACTTAGTAATTTATTAAGAGGATGCACAGATGTTTTTGATCATACTCAAATCTATCATCAAGAAGAGGATGGTGAATTTACATTTAAGAACAGACTCAGTGATCCATTATTAGAAAGAGGATGTAAAAATATTTTAGATCATACTCAGTGATCTATCATATGAATTTACATTTTGAATCACTTTCAGTGGTCCATCATCAGAAAGAAGATAGTGAACCTCTTCCTAATGATGAATTACTGCATGTCATCTGAAATGTCAATTAAAAATCATACACAACTGCAATATTTTGATTATTGATTTCTTTGTCAATACGATCAACATCATCTTCTATAATCTCTGATATCAAGATTTGATTCACAGAAATGGAGTGTTGGTAAAAGATGGGAAGCATACAGAGGAGATCCCATGGAGTCTGAGAAGCCCGAATTTAGCCTTATAAAGTCGCTGGGATTCTCAAACAAAATTACTGCCAATGTACTTACAAATGGAAGTAGAAAAACAAAGGTTTGCGATTACCAGATCGAAGGGTCGTGCAAGTCATCCTGCACAATATTCAGTGCTTCAGGAGAGATCATTGCACAGGTATTTTCACGACACAATCTTTCTTCAATTTATTAGAATGGCTTTGGAGTGTGAGAAAGTGATAGAAAGTGTTTGCAAAGTGCAGGTTAAACGAAAGGAAGCCAAATCAGATGTAATGCTGGGGAATGATATTCTGAATCTGGTTGTGGAAGCGGGAGTAGATCAAGCCTTTGTAATGGGGTTGCTTATTATCTTTAATCAGATAAGTTGATTAATTAGAATTTTGAGGATAGAATGATCAATGGTGAGAAGCAAGCTGGCTTCTTATGGCGCTAGGTATTCTGTCAGAGAGGAAGAACTTACGCAATATGTGCATTGTAATTGTATATATATTCAATATTTTTTGTTAAGTTACAATTAATTATCAAAGCCCCACTTGGGCGCACCATTTTGTGCATTGGGTGGGGAGTAGCAACACGTGGCCAACTTTTTTAGTCAGTCTTCACTTTAGTTAGGAAAGTTGAACTTTCTATGTCGATTCACTTTTTATTAAATTAATTATTAGTTTATAAAATTAAAATATAATATTTGGAAAAGAAATAAGGCTAATATGAATCGGTAATTTCTTTTTTTCAAAGAATTAAACTAATATATTGTTAATAACAACAATAGTTATAGTGTATTTTCAAGCTTAAAACTTCACCTAAGATCGACACTCTAAACACTAGAAGAATTATAGTAACATGATGACATAAAAAATATGACATATATGATCTACATCCCATGCCCTTAATAGACAGGGCGAGAAGACTTAGGAAACCACCAATGGTTTCTCACAGACCATCAACAAAAATGTAACAACTGCCATTAGTTGCTACTAATTTTTTCTTTTCTTTATTTCATAAGTACCAAATTAATCGACCAAGCTTCTTGTTCTAACTTAGAAGTGTAGACTTCATAATTTCTTCATTCACCATAGACGAGACAACTCTACACCACCACCTATGCTTGTGCTCAAAGGTGGTAAGATCTTGAGATCAAAATCTCCATTAGACCTAGATCTACGTATCAAGGGTTCATTCTAGATGACCCTGCTTGCATATTCCTTCGAGGGATAGTTTGCCCTTGAAGTTTAGAGGAATTTCACCCTCTCCTCTTTTATGAGTTCTTTGATCTCTCTTTGATCTAGATCTATTTATTAAAATTAGCACAACAATAATAAAGAAATTTCTAATTATCTTCAAATAATATACATACACACACAATTACATAGGGGGTCATATCCTTCCAAATAATACCGAATTCTATAGAGAGTGACTTGAGCACACATCACATATACACAAGACGACTAGCTCATTCATGTTACAAATACACTATGAGTAGCTCCAACATACATCACATGTACACAATGACTAGCTCCAATATACATCACATATATTTAGTGATTAGCATTTACATAGTGAGAGATTGAAACATCCACAATGGATAACTATCACTTGCTCATAGTGCATCCCAAATAAACATAATGTTGGTGCATTGTGCACTACATCGTGGGTCACATCATTTTCCTTGGTCTTCTGCACCAACATGAGCAAGTGGGAACATGATTCAATGCATCCCATGCTACATCAAGTGTCTATCCTCATCCTAACAAGGTCAAGTATACCATTTTCACATCAAGACATGCTAATTATATAATGTGATTGGTCTAATTATTACCTACCTATTCTTCATTAGAAACTCTCTTCCCTACAGTCCATCGACATCCATCACCAACATGCAACTAGCCTCGAGGCCTACATGCTACTGGAAAAATATGCCCAATACCCTAGATCAATGTGAGGTATCCTTTGCCTGTAGGCAACTTGCGTTAACCATCCACTAACTAGGTGGTATGATTGACAGTGTACCGACATAGTGCACTCCTTGACTACTGTCAATCTTGAGCAGATAAGCTTATCTTATGCAAGCCATAAGATTTATTCTTCGTTGATCACCTCGAATAGAGATGACTAGTCTATGTGCTAGAGGAATACAATCCTCTGTCTATGCTCTCGTAAGAACATATCTCTATTTGTTGTCGTAAAATTCAGTACTTGTACATGGCTTACAACTATAACTGGACGAGAGGTTCCTAATTCAGAACACGTAGATTATAATTGAGACACGTCTAAGAGTATTTACATAAATTCTTATAGGTCTAGGATTTAATTTCACTTGGATCCAACTCAAGATGGCCTCTACTCAATACATAAACAAACCAAGTATAAGGTGGTCTACCCTTTCAATTTATCAACTCATCATTAAAAAACACAATATATATTAAATATGAGTTATAAGGCATTCTTAACTCTTCCATAATCTTCTAATGCCTTTTCGGCCTCATTTGAAGCCTACTAAAGAGGAAGGTCAACACATTAGGAACAATCCTATACCTTGGAGTTATCCGCCCTAGTCCCTTCCCTTGCGGACTTGAGGTCACATGGGCATCCTTCACCCAAGCACCACCTATGTTCCCAATTTCAAATGGTTCAAAGGCACACATATTTCTCTTGACGTGGTCTCTTTGAAGGACCTTCACACTAGTTTTCTCATAAACAAGATTTCATTAATCAATAACACAACACTAGATGAAACATCATAACTTAGTCCCTATTTTACTATCCCATACTACAACACTTCACTTTAAAGATACTGAGGTTTTTGACTCAAGTCCTTTTATTATTATTCATAAACCAATTTGAATGTCCCTAGATTGGTTTTATCAACCTAAGGGCTACACTTATTAATTAACCTAAAACTAACATAGTCCCTACAACCCCTAAGAAGACTTCCATCGAAAATTCACATAATATATTTAATTGAGAGGTTCTTCTACCTTTGGAGTCAATATATATCTTGTAGTCATATAAAGTCTTTCCCCCAATATCCAAACACCATTGTAAATTTATATAGGTTATATTATCATTACCCTAAATGAGGATAAAATGGCATTAAAGTAACTTAATTCACCTATTGCCCACTACTATAGAATTTCCCCAAATGACCCATTAACACATGTATCTTGGTATATTCTCAATATAACCCTATCTCTAATATCTTCAATATTACAAGTATCCAAAACTTCACGGGTCTTACAACATAAGTGAAGCCTTGCCTTAGTCATTAATCCTACGCAATAATCCATCACCCAACACAAACATTAGTACCCCTTTTATTTGAATTAATAAAGGACTCATATTTTAATTAATTTATTAAAATGCATATGGAAGTCCTATAATGCATAATATAATGAGACACACTAAAATGAGTGCTAACTAAGCATGGAATTGGACACCCTAATTAAAGGTGTACAATTTACAACACTACAATAAGAAAACCTAAAAAATAATTGAAGAAACACTATGAAAATTCTCATAGAGTATAATCAACATCACTATTATGAACAAACCATCCATAAAACCCCAATGCTATAAAAAGACATAAGTTGGATAACCCCCCATCTATAGAAGAACCAAAACTTGAGAACATACCTCACAAAATGGCTCCCTATATTCCTAGGTGTGAATCATATAGTTTCCATATTTTCCATATCAAATAGGTAGCATCAAAGAGATAGAGAGCTCTAACCATCCATTAAGAGTGATTCACCATTGAACTCCTTAAAACTAAATACAAATATTTTTTGAAAGAGTGCATGTTCTACATGCCATAAAATTTGACAAGATACAAAACTATATGATAAACCAATTGAGTCAAATTAATTAAGAGAAATATAATGTTTAACATAATTTGAGTCCATATGTCAATTGCTAGCTCAAATGAAATTATTAAAACCCACAAGGCTTACCTTTAACTTTGTATTATTAGGTATTAGTCTATAGATAAATGTCATAATATTTTTATAGTAGTTTTTGTTAATGGATCTTCCTCATATTCTTGAAACTGAAAGCTTAAACAATTTTTTAATTGCACTAGTCAGCTTAGATGGTCATCCTCCCTATATCAAAAACATGAAATCTCTAAAAATTATAAAAAAATAAACAAAATAAATATCACTCACTATGATTAATATTTGGAAGAATTAAATTTCACCTATTTATCTAGTTAAAAAATAGCAATTAAAAGACCAAACAATATGTACTACTTGGTTTTAACATTCGAAGAAAATATCTCGATGGCTCTCTTGCTTCTCCCCAACGACTCTCCCGCCTCTCTCGATTTGAACGCTACTGTCGGTGCCTCTGGTTCGATGGTGATTTCTACTTCTACAATGTTATCTGATGCGGATGTCTGTGGCATTCCCTCATCTTCGGACTCCCCCCCCTTCCTTCTCGCATGGGGGCTTCTACTCCTGTGATTCACGGTTTGTTTGATGTTGTTGCTGTTGTTTGGTCTGATTCTCCTCAGGTGGTGGTTGCTGAGCCCCCCATGTTCCCCATGGGGTTTTTCCTAGTGCAACACCCACACCCCCCGGTTCTCCAGCTGTGGGCACTACTACTGGTGGCTCTCTGGCTTCTGGGGATGCGGCTTTGCCAACTGCTACTGATGTTGTTGGTTCTTTTCCCAAACATGTTGGCAAGCATAGCTTTACTTGTGTGGCCAAATCTTCCGCACAACCCTCGAAGGGGGTCCTTCCTCTTCCATATGTTAAATCCTCCCCTGTGGTGGTTTGTGGACAGGATGTCATGGACAACATTGGGTTCTACCAATGTTGTGCTCTTGTGTGTAGATTCTATGGGCTTTGGCCTTCTCTATTGGACCTTCATCACTGGGTAAGTGACTCTTGGCGGCCTTTGGTTGCTCACAATATTGAGCTTTTCCCCTGTGCTAAAGGCTTTTTTATTGCTCCCTTCACTTCTTCCGCTAATCAGGATTTGGTTTTGGGCATGCTGTGGGCTTGGGGAGTGCACTCCCTCTCGGTTAAGCCTTGGACAAATTCTTTTAACCCTCTCACTGATCCACTTAATGTGCATCCAGTTTGGGTTAGACTCGTCAATCTCCCTCTTCATTTTTGGGAGTACTCTTGTTATGAGGCTATTGGTAACTCTATTGGCCATTTCTTGAAGGTCGATGAAGCTACGTCCTCAATGGACCACACTACCTTTGTCTGCATTCTTGTGGGCATTGACATCTCCTTTCCTCTCCGGAGAGATGTGATTCTTATGGTGGGGGATAGGCCTTGGTCACAATTGCTGGATTTTGAGGGCCTCCCCTTCTGCTGTAGGAGATGCTTCTCTATGGGTTATCTTGCTTTAGATTACTCTATTTCATGACACAAAGGTGTTTCTACCTAGTGGAAGAATGCTACTGCTGATCACTTAATAGTCAATGCTCTTGACTCTGCATCTGCTGGCTCCTCTCATGAGGATGATGTCGATGTCGTGCTCCTCATGACTACTGATGCTCCTGTTGCTCCCCTTGTGGCCTCATCTCCTGAGGTCCCCTCTTCTGCTTCTCCCGTTCTGCAACCATGATCCCTTGTTGTTGGATCTGCTTTGCTGTTGTTGTTTTGTCGCAACCTGTTGCTGCTCTACAACAACCTCTTGTTATTTTGTTGCAACACTCTGTGGACACCTCTGTTTGTAACCCTGCGGGGTCCGTTTCAGTTGATCTCTCTTTTGATGGACCTAATGACAACATTGCCTGGACTGTGGTTGCTCGCAAGCGGAAGGGGAAGTCTTCTCCCCTGCCCCAAACACCCCCCCGTTGGGGTTTGGGTGGCTCTGCCCCCCCTTGAGTGGGGTCCTTTTTGTTCTCCAATTGGATAGGATTCCTTGCCTATCCGACTGTGTTTGATTCTAACTGGCTTTGGGTTGTTGTTCTTTCTGCCAACATCATCTCTCTTGAAGTAGTTGTTGTCTATTGATAGTTTTTGACTATATTAAGGGTTAGCGCCCTAGTTATCATTGTTTTACTAATAAAAAACAGACCAAACAATATATGTTAAGAATAAAAAAATAGTTTTAAATGATAAACTTCCTTGCCCACCATTCCTTTCTTAAATAGGACCTATATTATGTGTATATAGTTATTAAAAAAATAATCATTTTTTAATAAAAATTTATAATAAGAAAAATATTCCATAACGATGTTCATATAAATGATAAGGGAAGAATACCATTACAATTATTGAATGGTTGTCATTTATAGATAAAAGTGGCCCCATGCATCTATTCACCAAAAGAACACTTTTTTTATACAAATTTTAAAATTTGCTTAAGATATTTTAAAAAACCTTAAATACACATTTATAACCATCCAAAGAAATGTTTAATTATAAGAAATTCCAAAGGATTTTGAAATATTTATATGCCTATTTCCAAGGAAGTGATTTCCAATGTTGCATGAATTCCATGTTCAAAGTTGAAAAAGCAATTTGTAGAAAAACAAAAACTGTCTAGAGCTTCCTGTAAGCGGATCGAAATCTGTTTTCAGATAGGAGAGTTGCAGAATTTGTAGTGGTAGTACGTTATCTCTTTGAATGGTGCAGGGCAAATAACTGGATTTTGGTAACACTGTTGAAATGGAATGGGAAGAAATGATTTGGAGGTGGAAAGAAGAGAGGAGGTAAAACGATTATTACAGATGTGGAGGATGGCTGTACAGTCATATTTATCCCACACGTAAGAAACGTAAGATGAGGGGAAGAGAGGGCTGAAAGAAATAGGTAAGGGAAGTGACTTGCAAATCATACCTTTCTCGGCCTTTTGGCTAAGATCAAGTGTAGTATCTGTTCTTATCAGTTTAATATCTGATACGTGGTTCAATGAACTACACGATATTAAATTAATTTCTTCAGGGGAAAAGTCCAAAAGATAGCTTGCTATCAGGACCTTCGAGCGTCGCTTCTGTATTGCACTACAGCAGAAGCCTGGCGCACCCCACACCCAAAGCAATCAACAAATTAAATTTATTCATTCTGTATTCAAAAGTTAAATTGTTCTGTAGTTGAAATTTATTTCATTTATTGACAAAATATATAAGTATATTTTTATTTTGCTTTTGTTTTGCATTGAATCATCAATTTTATCTTCAGCTATAGCTTTTTTAAGTAATTCATGTGCTTTTTCAATTGTCGTTGTAATCTAATTCCATATTATTGTTGTGAATTTATTCAGACTAAAAAAATGCATTGTAATGCAGACTTATGCTTAAATAGAAGGTTTGTACTTGTGAGGCGTTGATGGGGTTGTTAGATCTGATTAACAATTTCAAGTAAAGATTTTGTTTGTGGTGACATATATTTATCTATTTGTGGAATTATTATGAAATTAATTTGATTATTTTGAATTTGAGTATTCCTAACATAAATTAATATCAATATTGAGACTAAGAAAGCAAGTGTATGGTAGTTTAAAAATAAAAAATGAAAAATTGAAAATGATTGCTTTCTCTAATGGTAATGTAGGAGTCAATATATTAGAACATTTATAGATCTCAACCTTATAATTTTTTTGTGAGAGAAATCCTCAACTTTATCTTGTACACAATCCTTCAAATTTTAACTTCTATCAGAAATATTCTTCTTTATATTGTTCCTTGTGTTCTTTTTAAAAGCCATCTTTATCTTTCTTGTAATCTTATTTATGATTCATTATCTTCTAGGAATTTATTATTAAATTATTCCTCATGTGCTTAATTTTCATAGTTGTAATCTTATTTTTAATTGTTATCTTATTTATTTCCTAATTATAACATTTTAGTAGAATTAATTGATAGAATTTTTTTTTAAGTAGAATTAGCATAATAGGTCTCAAAGAATTAGTCAGATAAAATTTTCTTAACAATTTCAAAAAGGTAATTGCTTCCATCATCACTAACAATATGTGTAACCTAATCATTAGCTTACTAGAGAAAGGACCTACTAGTTGAACATATTCCAATGGATGCATAACATTTGTTAATTTAATGCCTAATATGTTTTACAACATTGTACCAATAGTTGTGACTTTAAAGTTGTTTTTGATTTAAAAAAACAACGTTAACTAGGGCGTTGACCCTTAACAAAAAACAACATCAAGAGAGATGATGTTGGAAGAGAACCACAACCCAAAGGCAAAAATGAACAAACACGTGAACCTAACCAACCAGGGAACAAACCCCACTCAAGGCGAGGGCAGGCCACCCAAACCCCCATGAGGGGGGGGTATGGAGCAAGGGAGAAGATTTCCCCTTATGCCTGCAAGCAACCACAACAACAGGTTGTGACAGAACAACAGAAGTAGAAGCAGATCCAGGGGGTGACTTTAAAATTGTTATTGACGATGATGACTACCCATAATTGAATGAAATGTATCCCTTAGATGAAACAACGAATTATGTGATGCCACATCGGTCTCACTTTTTTTTGGGCTATTTTGAACACCTTGGCAAAAAACATATTAATGTGGCATCATATTTGATGATGTGGCCCTAAAACCTTAGTTATAAGGAAGAGATTTGTCAAATAAGCTGCTGTAAACAAACTGGAAGTGATTCAAAATTTTCAAATAAAATTTTATGAAGTGCCAAGTTAAAGTGCTCAACTACTAGATCTTCTTTCATAAATTGTAAAAATAATTTCAAACTAGAAACATGCATATAGAGAGTTGTATTATATTATTAAACAAGAACGGATCCATTCCTAAAAGTTCTGTAACTTTGCTCTGATCGTGGGGATGCCACCTTCAAAACCGATTCGCCCCCAAAGTCTTTGCCAACTACCAACTGAACAAGACCACCTCAAAACCATCTCAATCAACTATCACCCTCCTCTATATGCAGACCTACTTAGAAGGATATATTCAACCTATCTTTAATGCCTGCAAATCAAGCTTTCCAGGACTAGTTTTGAATAACAGACATGTCTATCACTCTACATGACATAACCATCAGATAAAAATTGCCTCAACACTTTGACATTAAAGTTGGGGACCCAAAGAATAACACAGTTTCACCCCCTTTGCTGGTTACCACCATCACCCGAACAAAATTCTTCTCCATTAGCTGCCAAATTGGCAAGACTATCTGCCTCCTTCAAGACATGATTGATGAAGACGGGATTAAATTTGTTGTAGATCCCCAATGCTGCATCTAACAAGGCCTGTAATTGCCCGCAAAGAGTGCTCCCTTTCCTTTCCTTGTCGCATTAATTACTAAGAGAGAATCGCCTTCTACTTCCACTTTATCCCAATGCAAACTTTTACATTTTCTTAGACCCATGATCAACGCTTGAAATTCTTCTCATTATTGGAACCTTTAGAAAGGGGTTTTTGCCATTAGAATAATTTTCGCTTTCCAATTCTTAATTAAGCACCTTGCTCCCAAAATGTGTGGAGTTCCCATGAAAGTTCATTTGGAACCACCCATCTTATGGTACCTTCCAAACTACCTTCTTTCTTAATTTGAGGAATCTTCAATCCAAATGACACTTTTCCCACCTATCGTGTGGCACCTTCCAAACTACCTCCTTTCTTTATTTGAGGAAGCTTCAATCCAAACCACACTTTTCTCCTTTCAACATCAGATACAATGAAGGATGAATCTCTAAGATTCATCTCCCTTAGTCTACTATTAACCACCTCAACTATCCCAACCTCTACTTTACTCAAAAAGGATGACAACCCCATCTTCTATCCATGATAAATTCTCCTATTTCTTTCCTTCCAAAGTTCCCATAACAAAATTATCCATAAGCTTGAGTACAATGCCTTCCTATGTAGAACTAGCCACTATTTGAAGGTCTAAAATGTCGTTCAAAAGTACTCCAACCCATCCAAGTCTTGCCCAAAGTCAATGCTAATAAATTTCTTCATTGTTTTTACATGTTAGACATCTAGATGGACAACTTAAACCCATACTCCTAAAATTTTCCAATGTCAAAATTTTCTTTTGCAAAGCTGCCCAAGTAAAGGTTCTAGCTTTGGATGAACAAAGCTCATTCCAACAAAGTTTGACAGGTAATTTTGACCCTTCAAGGTCCCTATATATCTCCAAACATCTATACATGTCTTTCACATTGTATTGACCCATCTTTGAACCATTCTTCAAAATGATATTCACCTAAATTTTGACAAATGATTTGATATGCCTATACTCAAAATTCAAAGATGATTCAAGAATAAGAATTGTACTAATTTAAATCTAATTTCTAAACTATGTTTTTTCAAAACTAGTGAACTTTAATTGAGTTAAACATTTACTTTTTTAAGAAGTACTCATATTTTTCAATGAAATATATTAGATATATATGGATGTATTCTCCTCCTTATGGTTTCATTTAGTATTTTTGAAAGTCATTTGATGAAAAGTTAGATATTATCACATAGATTATTATGTATGTTATTTTTTTATTAAATTTTGAAGTGGACAAGGCATGCCTCAATAAATTATCATAAAAATTAAAATTAAATATTTTTAAAATGTGTATATTATCACATAGTTTGTTATGTGTATTATTTATAGCACATGAATATATTAAAAAGAAATAAATATTACAAACTTAATTAGTTCAACTATAAATAAATTACATAGTTAGAAAGATAACTAGCTTAATGTTTTAATAATATTTTTATAAAACGTTATGACAAAATGTATAATTCTAATCGCAGTGGTTTACCAACCTTTATATATTAATTTTAATAACTTTATGTCCCTATCTCCATGCACATAGCTAGAGGTATCTAAGGATGATACATCATGTAAAATTATAGAGGAGTCCTAGTATTGTCTAACATGTTGCCCCTAGAGGTTGAAATATTGATAATCATCATGTAAACTACCTATAGAGATACAAAAAAAGATATCGGTAGAGTCATTGTCTAAAGAATAAAATGAAGCAATATAAACATGAAAATAATATCAAAATTTTATAATGCTTGCCAAATTATTTTTTTCTCAATTATGCATGCGTACATTTTTTATCATCATGCATGTACTTATAATGTGAATAAGCAAAACAAAATTTCAAAGAATTATCTTCGTATCCATGAAATTCAAACATCATATTTACTATAATGATATGATAATTATTAATAGTATCAAACAATTCTTCAATAGATAATGAATTGCTAAAAGTATGCATTGGAATATGAAAAGGTTAGACGATGAGAATCATGAGTTGTATGAAGGATATCATTATCACCACAAATGGAACACCATGAGTAATCAAAAAAAGGTGAAGCATCTTCTTTGGGGTGTCATACCTAAATACATCAATATAACAGAGGGATGTATTTAAGCTAAATCACTAACATACAAAGTTTTCACCATCTTGGATCATATTGGAAAATGCAGTGGGTTTATTAACAATAGATGAGAATAGACTTACAAGATTCATAAAAAATGTTCAAATTAAAATGGCTCGATAATAATAAAATATAACAATGAAAGAATAAATAACTGATTTAGAAATTTATGTTTTTTCCAACCTTAAAATGATAGCATGGAATTTATAGGCTCGCCAAAATGTAAAAAAATGTATTAGTCGTTTTAAAACATGAAAATGTAGTTTAGTGTATATAATTGAAGGCCAAAATTGTAGGAGCAGAGTTTTTGAATAATTATGACAAACCTAAATATAAGACCAAGCTCAAATGTCTAAACCTAACCAAGTATTTGTTCCTATGAGGGGATAAATATTTAATTGCAAGAAACTAGGTATTTGGTACCTATTATTAATCTACTACTAAAAAATACCTACACAAAGCTTTTGCATAGGACTAGATATCTAGGCACAATTTATTATTAGTAGGACTAGCTTTTTTATCTTGACCAAATGTCTAATATAGGTAAATTTCCAATCCTTCTCATAGGAACATGTCCTTGTGCCAACTTATCTAGATTGCCTCTATTAATAGGTGGAACAAACTCACTTTATGTGCATATATTTGTGTATGAGAACTTTGTTGTGCTGAAAATAAGGGTTGTGGATTGTCTTAGACAAAATTTTGATGACCTTAAATACACACATGTTCATAATGATTATGTATACATAATTTTCTATTTGACTCTTGCCAATTAAATTATAAAACATGATTTCCATGTGCGCACCTTGATTTTTCTCAATAATGCTTGATAATTCAATCTTATAATGCTCTTGATATTATAGGGGAAGGGGTCCATTACCGTTCACTGGATTTTGCTAATTAAAAGTCCATTAAAAAATTATGGAGTGGACCAATAGTGAAAAAGGGTTAACAATTAAACTAATTTTCGTAGTGCATGATTATTGGGGCATGTGTGCATAAGTATTGGATCAATTGAGTAAATTTTGTGGTTGTCAAAGTGAATGGTTAACTGGGCAATAGGAAATATGTATGGGATGCCAACTTTTTGACTCTTACACACATAACGAATCCCACAACATTCATCGTAATTACCTAGAAGCTGGAAAACAATAACTATAAGCACTTAAGTTATATACGAACACAACAAAAAATGTCAAAATCTAATGTACTATTCAGAAACTTAAGATATGCGAAATTTCGTACCCTTCCCTTACTCTAATATCAATACATTAAAAAATCTAAAATTGGCATTATATTATTTAAAGAAAATAATCAATGTCTAAATCAGTAGGTCAACTCTATAACCTGTCTTCTACATATTCAAAAGAAAAATGTAGCCCTTCTTTATATAATATGGACCACAGTGGGTGATCGACCCCGCCACATTCAAAATAAAAAATGCATTTTCTAAGGTCTTCAACGCACACCCAAATACGTTGTACTAATCTTTTATCCTCCCTCTAGGCATAATATTCTCTACATAAATTAATTGTGCCAATTGCAGGTTGTGACGTTGACCCATATGTGTACGAAGCAATATAAGCATGAAAAATATCAAAATCTTATAATGATTGCCAAATTATTTTTTTCTCAATTATGCATGCAAATTTTTTTATCATGCATGTGCTTACAATATGAATAAACAAAGCAAAAATTTAAAGAAGTATCTTCATATTCATGAAATTCAAATATTATATTTACTCTAATGATATGATCATTATGAATGGTATGAACCAATCTTTCAATAGATAATGAATTGATAAAAGTATGCATGGGGAGTATCAAAGGGTGTAGAGGAAGAGAATCATGAGTTGTATAAAATATATCTTCAACATCACAAATGAAACATCATGAGCAATCAAAAGAGGTGAATCATCACCCTAGCGATGTCATATCTAAATATATCAATATAATAGAAGGATATGCTTAGAGCTAAATCACTAACATACAAAGTTTTCACTATCTTGGATCATATGGGAAAATGCAACGAGTTTACTAAGAATAGATGAGAATAGAAAATGTCCAAACTATAATGGTTTGATATTCACAAAATATAACAATGAAAGAATAAATGATAGACTTAGAAATTCATAAATTTTCTACCTTAAAATGATAGGCATGGAAGTTATAGGCTCACCAAAATGTAAAGAAATATATTACTCACCTTACAACATGAAAATGTAGTTTACTGTAGAAGTTGAGAGCTTAAAGTGTGGGAGAAAAGTTTTTGAATAATTGTGACAAATCAAAATACATGATCAAACTCAAATGTCTAAGACTAACCAACTATTTATTTCTTAATAGATATTTGAGGGACTAAGGGTGGGGTCTTATGGAGGGGGGCTTCCTAAAAAATAGAGCTCGAGCTGCTGAGCTTTTTTAGGAATATTTTAAAGCTGGCGGTCCCATGAATTTTGTTTTGCACTTCACCTTAAAATTTCAGCTTCTAAATGTAAGGATGTCATGAATTTTGTAGTGTAGATTAACTTAAGTTTAAACTCCTAAATTTAAGGAAATTGGTAGTTAATAAATTTAGTTTTTTTTCTAAAATATATGTAATTGACAAATGGCATAATACATTTTAGAAACTAGGCATTTGTTCCTAATACATTTTAGTTTTTTTTCTAAAAAATTCATGAGACCGCCTCTTCCTTAAAAATAGAGCTTAAGCACCTTCCATGAGACCCCTGCATAAATATTTGGTTGCAAAAAACTAGGTATTTGCTCCTATTATTTATCTACTACTAAAACAAAACCTACAGAAAGCTTTTGCATAAGACTAGATGTCTAGGCAGAATGCATTCTTACTAGGACTGGGCATTTTATCTTGATCAAAATATCTAATCTAGGCAGATGTTCAATTCTTCTCATAGGAAATAGGCAAAAGTTTGATGGCCTTGAATATGCACAACATGTAATAATTATATATGCAAAAGTTTGATTCTTGCTAATTAAATAAATACGTGTGCTTTCCATGTGTGCACCTTGATTGTTGTCAATGATGATTGATTCTTCAATCTGACAATGACCTAGGAGATGTCTATAAATGCACATCCTTAGTTATTCAACATGAGGTATCTGGTGTGCAAGTCAGATAAATAATGATTATTCAAAGGGTACTTTTCATCGCCTGTGTCTTATTCGCATTCGAAAGAAAAATGCAGCCTTCTTTATAGATTATGGACCACAGTGGGAGATCATCCCCGCCGTATTCACAATTAAAATTGCATTTTCTAAGGATTTCAACGCATGCCCATATGCCTTGTACTAATCTTTTATCCTCCCTCTCTATGGGTATGATTTTCTCTACATAAATTAATTGTGCCAGTGACAGTCTCTGACGTTGACCCATATATGAGCTTAATCCACAAAAATGATTTTATCCATATTCACTATGATTTTAGTGATGATAAATAAGTCCAAATTGCCTAAAATGTAAAAACTCAAAGTTCTGTCTCAGATGTTTTTATAAAGGGAGTTGTATGATTTAGTTTTAATAATTTAGAGTGCAGACAGTTTTCAGTGTTGATAGCTTTTCTTTTTTCGAGTCTCTGATAGTAAGCAGGACAATCTGTGATATCAAAAAATGAGTCAAGTTCATGCTGATTCTCCCTTGTCTTCCCATGTTTTTATTGATCATAAATTTTGTTCAAACTTGTCTACTGTCTTTACAGTTTGGAAGAAATCTCTCTTAGTAAATGGCAAAGGATTCACTGTGTTTGATTCATTGGGAAATCTGGTTTTCAGAGTGGATAATTATGCATTCAACGCCAAAAGTGAAGTACTTCTTATGGATGGTGTAGGCCAGCTTCTTCTCACATTGAGGCGCAAGGTATTCTCTTACTTTCATTCGTTTATTTTTCGGTATATTGTTTTTAGAGTTAATTTTATATGTTTTCTAATTGATATATTTTAGATAACATTCAATGATCCATCATCAAGTAGAGTATGTATAGACATTTGGGATCACACTCAGTGATCCATTCTAGTAAGAGGATAGTGAACTTACATTTTAGATCACACTCGTCCATTATCAAGAGAGGATAGTGAACTTATATTGATGGTGGAAGAGTGTGCTCCAAAATGTAAGTTCACTATCCTCTTTCTGATGATGGATAACTGAGTTTGATCCCAAACATCTATACATCCTCTTCTTGATGATGGATCATTGAATGTGATCTGAAACATTGATTAGGAAACATACACAATCAACACTAGAAATTACAATATGTCAAAAAAAAAACATGTATAGACGTTGCAGATCACACTCAGTTATCTATCATTAGGAAGAGAATAGTGAACTTAGATTTGAGATCACGCTCATCAATGGCCAGCCTTAAACCACACACACTAAGCAACATATTAAGTCTAGAATATTTAATTCAACTCTGAGAGTAACACTTCTAAGCTTAGAAGTGTAAGCTTAGCGTGTGTGATTTAAGCCATTCACTCATTCCATTGTCAAGAAGAAGATCGTGAACCTCTTCCTGATGATGGATTTTTGAGTGATCCATTAATTAAAACACATGCACTGTTGATTATGAGGTTAACTTATCTTTTTTATCACATTCAATGATCCATCATTATAAAGACGATAGTGAATTTACATTTTAGATCACACTCAATGATCTATCTTTTGAAAGAAGATAATGAATCTCTTCTTGATGATGGATCATTTAATATTATCGAAAACATTGAATAAAAATCACACAGAATTGATTTCAGAAACAATTTTTTTATTGTTTATTTCCTGTCAATATAATTATGAAGATGACTTTTATCAGCTCATGTATCTATAATCTCTAATACGTAGATTTATTTAACAGAAATGGAGTGTTGGGAAAAGATGGGAAGCATTTAAAGGAGATCCCATGGAGTCTGAGAAGCCCACATTTAGCCTTATAAAGTCGCTGGGATTCTCAAACAAGATTACTGCCAATATATTTGCAAATGGAAGTAGAAAAACTAAGCTTGGCGACTACCAGATCAAAGGGTTGTGCAAGGCATCCTTCACAATAGTCAGTACCTCAGGAGAGATCATTGCACAGGTATTATGAGGACACAATCTTTCTTCAACTTATTAGAATGGAATGGCTTTGGAGTTTGAGAAAGTGATGGAAAGTGTTTGCAAAGTGCAGGTTAAACGAAAGGAGGCCAAATCAAATCTAATGCTGGGGAACGATATTCTGAATCTGGTTGTAGAAGCGGGAGTGGATCAAGCCTTTGTAATGGGGCTGCTTATTATCTTTCATCAGATTAGTTGATTAATAAGAATTTAGAGGAGAGAATGATCAATGGTGGCAAGCAAGCTGGCTTCTTATGGCCTGCCTCATCTGTCAAGGGGAAGCTCTTAATGCAATATGTAATTTTATATATTGGTTATTTTGTATAAAGTTGCAATTCCCTATCAAAGGATAGTTAGTGCTCCATTTTGTGCATTGGGTGGAGAGTAGAAAGCCAGTTGCCAACCATTTTACTCTTAATTATTTATTTTTTGGCACATAAATGATTATCAAATTTAAGAAAAAAAGTAAAGAGTTTTTGTTAACTCATTCACACTATTACGCTTCACCCCTTCTTATCATTGTAAAATGTCTCTTGGGATTGCTTAGTTTATTCATTTCACTTGCCTATCTACATCAACAATTCCATATATGTCAATGAATTATCCATATTATTAGTACCATGATAACATAAATTGTAATTAGAAGTTTCACCCAAATATATAAATACCCTCATTACAAAATTCCAATGCTCTGTATTGTGTGAATTCTTCATACCTACTTTTTCCAATTGGATTTAACATTAGTATAACTTCTATCCACTAATAAAATTTTGTCCGCTTGTGGTTTTCAAATGTAAGGTAAGCTTCTAAAAGAACATGCCACTTCTATTTCTTCTTGTCACATGAAATCCTTCGTACTATATTTATCATTCCCTTCTTGAATGCATCACAGTATACCTAATTAAAAATATTCCATATATTGTGGGGTCAGAGCATTAATATATGTTCGTCTTAAGCCACATAAAACATGGATTGAATCATGCACCCAAGCACAAGGGTTCACTCAAACCCACATGGAAACACCTAGCACGGCATAGTAGATGTGTGTTTCCACAAAGGTATGTTGTCATATGGAAACTCCTAGTCACCTATATAAGGCTAACGTTGCCCATTTATGACACTATTCATTTTCGTGTTCATAAATATGATCTTGGTGAGCATATTCAAGGCAAGATTTTAATATATTTGAATACATACCTATTATATAATATGATGTCTATTATATATATAATATAAAGTAAAATATATATTGTAGCATCGTAAATTGTACACCTTTATTAGTGTGCCCAATTTCACACTCTCCTAGTACCTATTTTACTACTTCCCTTTCCTCTATATATTATGGGACCTTTATTGATTTAAATTAATATTATGGGTCTTATTCCACTTTATTACATCATCACACTCTTATTTGGGCCCTTACTTTTAGGTGTGCCCTTTATCATTTACCCTTAATCCTACCCCAATTTCAACTCTCAAAGCATTATTTTCATACCTATGCATTATGGTTTGAGTCACTAAGCTAGATTTGACATTAGATTCTCGTTATCTTGCATCACTAAATTTTTTTTTAAAAAGTTGATATAACCAACTCGTTGGGATTCACCCTGTTCTCACACTTTTTTTTCTCGAATTTCGAGAGGATAATTTGGTGGTCCTATCTTATCCAAATTCTACTTCATGCAAAAATATATCAAATCTAAGTCAACCTAATGGCGATTTCAGTTATGAAATCCTTATATAAGGCATTCCTCTCAATTCATTTCCATAGTCTTATCTTATGCTAACATTAGCTTCCATTTCAAAAGAAATTCTCCTTCCTCAAGAGCAGATCCAATTCAAGGAGCAACAAACTACATCTTATGTGATTTATCATGTTATTGCATCAACACATGGATGACTTATCCTAAGAAAATTGCATCACCTATTGAAGGTATAATCATCTAGATTCAAACATTTCAATTCCAAGTATTGCCTCTACCCTCAAAAGGCACACTTTCGATTTCATTTCTATTTCAATTAGGGTTAATTCTAAACCTGGGGTTTGACTTAAAAGAAACCCCTATCCACAACACAATTTCCCTTCTTTTAGAGTGCAGTTGACAGATTCAAGAGTTGTGAAAGAAAAAAATGATAGAGGATATAGAGAAAAACTGAACTAGCTTTTGCAAAAGTTTTAGATTCCTCTTAGGACTAGAGCACTAAAGAGGGAGCAGTGCACTCACGAAGGACCAACGAAAATTTCCGCCCTAGTCTTGAGAATTTTTCTAGATATTTCACTAATGGATTCAATTTGTCTTGCCATTCTCAAGAAAGACCCAACTTGCCTATGTTTGCAGTTATAGGACTAGGGTGAATCCCAGCTACCCAGTCCTAGAAAATTAGCTCAAAGCTTCAGGAACATGTTCTGATTTTCTTCTTTTGCCCAAATCCCTGTTTAGGGTTTTTTAAATATATATGTTTAAGATATCTGTACCAGTTTTAATACTAAAGTAGCAAAATTTTAACCTAAAGTAAATATGTGTGTGAGTTCCTAAAAGAGTAGGTGCATCTAAGCAGTTGGAGTATTTCTACATAGATTCAAGTTTTGTTCAAGGTGTTGTAAATTTTTTATGATCCCCACATCTTCTACAATTGATCATGGAGTGGAGGTATACTATTTATGTTTTAGCAGTAGCTAGCTTAGATCTTGCATTACCAAAATTTGATTTTTATTTAACCTTAGCTTCTAACATAATACCCACCCACTTAGGATATTCATAAACCCTCTTCATCCTTATCTATCACTAAATTTGCATCTAGTTTTGCATTTAAGTAAAAATACAAAAGTTAGTTTTGTATAATTATGTATCAATCCACATATAAATGTCATGATGGTTTTATAATAGTTTGTGTTAGTGGGTCTTGACTATATCCTTGAGACTAAAAGCTTATTCATTTTTTATTTTTTTCATTAGTCATCTTAGGTAGACATCCTTCCTATCAAAAACATAGAATCTCTTACAACTATAAAAAGGTATAGACAATATAAATACCATTTGCAATGAGAAATATTAGGAGAACTCAATCCCTCATTAATGGAAATGGGGGTTTGACACCCTAAAATCAAGGCAAGAGGCCAAATGGATGCCATCTCAATCTAAATTATACAAATTGAATTTTGATGGAACAACTTGTGATAACCCTCGGGCATTTGGTGCAAGATTTTTTTGTAAGAGATCAGAAAGGTTTAACTTGTGGAGAAGTCCATAGACATTGGCGAAAAGGACAAACAATGAAGCATAAATTCAAGCTGTAATTTTTGGACTAGAATTGAGACTGAAACTTGGTATCTCAAAGATTGAAATTGAGGGTGATCCAACAGTAGTTATAAATGTCATTCATACTAATAAATTACATAGTTAGAGGTTAGAGACTTTACTTTTTGATACAAAGGTTGAATGCTACCCTTTGATTTTCTCTAACATGCAATCTGATATTTTCTCTAACATCCACTTTGTTTTGCCTCACTAACATCCATATGTAGGGAAATGTGTTTTGTTTCTCAAGAGGATCCTGAGTATGGAACCTATGAAGGGCCTCAAATGGCTCCAAGACTTCATTATAGAGCAAAATATGGGTTAATGTTCCACAAGTGCATTGTAATATGTAAAGGACAACTAGTAATTTTTGTAGTACAGTTTTAGATAGTAGGCATCTCCATTCTATATGTTAAGGAACTTAATTTTGTCCTGCAACAAATAAGGTAAGAAAAAATCTTCATTTTGCAATTATGTGAGGTATGTAATGGTGGCAAATGTACTAGAACTTGGGAGCAGACCCTATGCCTACAGTTTACCTATCCAAAAAAATATGTTTACAATAAAAAATAGTTTTAAATGATATGTTCCATTGACCACCATTCATTTCCCTATATTATATACATATAGTAAATCACAAAAAATAATATTTTTTCTTTTGAATAAGAAAATAATACCATAGCATTTTTGAGTGATCATCAATTATAATTAAGATTGGTGCTCATATAAATGATAACGAAAAGATACCATCACAATTATTAGATGATTGTCCTTTATAGTTGAAAATGACACCCATGCAACATCTATTGGCCAAAATAATATTTTTCCTGTATGAATTTGAAATTTGATTAAATAATTTTAAAAACCTTAGCTCTATGCATTTACCACCATTGAAAAAAATATATTTAATAAAAAAGTTCCAGAGGATTTTAAAATAATTATACCTCTATCTGTCAAAGCCTTGGGATATCTATCGATTAAAATATCATCAGTGCTTTGTATTATTGAGTAGAAGCTACTGGAGCTAAATTTGAATGTCAAACTCATCAGTCAATGAAAATTTTCATGAAATTTATAACTCAAAGTTGTTATTAGAATCTTAAGGCATGCCATCTGTAAAAGAAAGAAGCATCTATCTAAACTAAAAACATATACAACGGTAATACTTTAGGATATTTGATAGTATGCCTGAATTTCCTTTTCATGGAATAAGCTCTTCTTAAAGTTTTGGATGTAATTTAGGGCAAAAATGCATAAGTATTTCCATACAGCCATGGAATTTAGCCCACAGATAGAAGCAGGGAAGTGGGTTTAACTATAGTGTACCTGTTTAAAAAATAAATATTTTGAATGCAACCTCAAAGCATTTCTTTAAAATTGTGGTCTTAATCAGATCTATCAACCCTATCAAAGCCTGAAAAGCACAAACCTTTTGTTTCAGCAGTCTCCATAAATATAGATCCCAAATTCTTCTGAAGGTGCTTGTAAATGTCTCAGGGGCATTTCCCAATATTTGAAACTGTGTATTTCCTGATTGTTACCCGTGATTGACACAAGTGTAACAAACCAATCTGCTATCAATTTGGGACAAAATTTTTGCAAATTGTATTGCTAAATCAAAGGAAGATTCATGAATTTGAACCCCAATTGCTAAACCAGGGGAAATATCTGAAGGCAGCTGCATCTCTTATTTAAGTTCAAGGAAGTAATTCTCAGGTAGCAGAGTTAGTTTGGGTCGTGGGTTTGTTTCCCATAGGTTTCGGGTTCAATTCTGAGGCTCGGGCTTACCCAATGCATGTGGTTTGCGGGCTATTGCGTGCATCCCCAAAGATTAGTCTCGTCTCAGCTCACTCCTTGGATGTTGGGCTGGGCCGCGGAGATACCCTGTGGTCACCAAAAAAATATTGCATGAATGCCATCTTCAAAGTTGAAAAACAATTTGTAGCAAAACAAAAACGTGTAGGTCTTCTTGTAAGAGGATCAAAATCATTCTTCAGACAATAGAAAGTTGCAAAACTTGTAGTGCTAGTATGTTATACATTAAAATGGTGCAGGGCAAACAACTGGATTTTGGTAACATTGCTGAAATGGAATGAGGCGAAATGATTTGGAGGTGGAAAAAAGAGAGGAGGTAAAATGATTATTACATATGTGGAGCATGGCTGTATAGACACATTTATCCCACATGCAAGCAAGGTATGATAAGGGGAAGAGAGGGTAGAAAGAAAAAGGGAAGGGAGGGGACTTAAAATTTATACCTTTCTCGGTCTTTTGGCTAAGATTAAGTGTAGTATCTGTTCTTATCAGTTTAATATTTGATGCCTGCTTCAATGAACCACACCTTATTAAATTAATTTCTTCAGGTGGAAGGTCTAAAAGATAGCTCGCTATCAACTGTATATGATAGATTTTGAAAGGATACAATATGTTGGTTATAGTCTGCTTGTCTGGTTGCTCTCCTTTTCGAATTCTGAGAAGGCCTACAGAAGCTCCCAACAAGCTTTTTGATAATTTATCAACTAGCTATATCAATACTGTAATTATGCATAATTAATATAAATCTAGCTTTGCCTTTACTGATCAAAATAAAAAAGATAGCTCGCTATCAGGACCTTCGCACCTTCGTGTATCGCTTCTATCTTGCAATCGAAATTCATGTCAATTTCAAACAAAAATATGTAGATTAATTCTTCAAATTTTGCCTTATTTTATTTTGCATTGAGTTATCAATTTTATCTGCTTAAGTAGATGAATGGTGTGAGCTTCCTTATAATCTTATTTAAATTTATCGTCATGTACTTATGTTTTGTCGCTGATTCAATATTATTGTTATGAATTTCTTCAAACAGAAATTCTGAAGAAAGACATTCTTACGGAGTTGCTGAAATAGAAGATTTGTGTTTTGAGGCTTTGATGGGGTTGTTAGATCTGATTAAGACCACAATATTAGGAAAATGCTTCGAGGTTGCATTCAAAATATATTTGTTAAAATATGTACAACGAAGAATACTTCAACCAATCCCATTTACCTGCTTCCACCTAGGGTTTAAATTCCACGACTGTATTGATGCATTTAAGCATTTTTGCCCACGAAAGGGAAGTTTTTAGGAAGAAGCAAATATTCTGCAGTATTTTCAATTTAGATAGATGTTTCTTTAAACATCTCATGCCTTAAGATTTGGACGACAACTTTGAATATACTCTAGCCAAAAGAGGTCCACTCACAAGATACACTCTCAGGGAAAATACTTCACAATATCCGAGTCTGTCAGAAAATCTTCTTTCGATTTCATGTGATACACTTTTAGGGCAAAAATGCATAAATATGTCCATATGAGTGGGGAAGTGGGCTTATCTGTAGCGTTTATGGTTCTGTATATTCAACAAAGAAATATTTTGAATACATCCCTAAGCATTTCGTAATATTGTGGTTTTAATCAGATCTAACAACTCCAAGAAAGCTTCAGAAGCACAAATCTTCTATTTCAACAGTCTTTATAACTTTTGATTCCATATTCTTATGAAAGTGCCCAAAGAGGAGTATTTACCCAACATTTGAAATTGTGCATTTCCCCCATGGTTAAATCAGAGGAAATATTCAGTGCTCCAGGTCGTTGGGGATGGGAGACAAAGGGTCTAAGTTTGGGGACAACAAGGGTTGGTGCTGATATATTTATACATATACTTATAGTACATAAAGATGATTACATGATACACCATTACAATGAGTAGCAAATAGCAATAGCATTACGTCAAAAGACAAAATGCTAAAATATCAAAACTCAAAATGTAGTGAAGAGAGGCCTCTAATAATCTGCAAGTGCAAACTCTTTATCATCGGAACTGCTAGAGTCCCCATGGTCAATATCCCTCAAGCTCACACTAACTAGCCCTACATCCGAAGTGGTAGCATCATCCTCATCAATCTATGATGGCTCCTCTGGCTCTACATCCCATCGTGCTACTAGACACTCCTTGTACACAAGTGTCTTGCGGTCCATGAGACGCAAAGCACTATGTACAACTACAAGCTTCTCTTCTCTTTTAGAGGTAATTTTGTTCCTCTTAAGAGAGTGGATGAAGCTATATGTAGACCAGTTCCTCTCAGCAGCTAAAGAACTGGAAACCTGGGATAGCATACGGATAGCTAGAGTGGTGGTCAAAGATTTCGGGCCATGACAATTCCATCACAAAAGTGAGTTTGCCCGTGTCATAGTTTCTATATCCATCCAAGAGTGGTAAAATTTTCTCATTGAGTGTGAATTATGCCAACATCTCTAGAATCATACATCTTCTCTATGCACCTAAAGAAGCCCGCCTTCACCTCATCATCCTAAATCAGTGTCACTCTACTCAATCTAGCCTTGTACCACTTAGGGTTCAAGGCATAGGCAGCCATATGCAAAGGAGTGTTCAACTTGTCTCATTTGCATTGAATGATTGGTCAGATGTGCTCATTGTAGAATGCTAGAGTGGAGTCCTTCACACGCACTACAACCCTCATCTGGTCAAACCTAGAATCGATTCACTCATGCACCTCTCAAAGTTTAGGTGCATCCCCATCCCCATATCGGATGACCTCAAATACTGGAGAAATGATAGAGACAATGGATTTCGCATCAATCCAAAACACATCATTCTTCACTATCTCCTTCACCCTTCTCCCCTGCTCTATCTTGGCCTCGACCCACCTATTCCACTATATAGTCATAACCATGAGTTGCAATGCCCCTTACAACTTAATCATTCTCTCCAAGAGATTGAAATAGGATGCATATCTGGTCTCAACTCGTTTCAAGAACTCCTTCTTCGCAAAGGTCATGAAGAGTGCATGTGAAGTGTGAAGGTTGCAAATAAACATCCGCACATCTCTTGCATCGTTGACCACTCCTCTAATCCACTCAATCTTCCCCATATCCTTGAGTGCATTGTTCATGGCATGCACACAACATGGAGTCTACCAAATATGTCCATAGGCTGCCTCAATGAGTTTCCCTGTTGCTCTACACACATGGCTACATCTGTGACTACTTGGACCACATTTTGTGGCCCAACCTCCTCAATAGCCTCCCTGACAACCCGAAATGACCTAAAACTAAAAATCAACATCTTTGCGATGCCCTGTACAATCAACTTCTCTAAGGAAGTATGGGCCCTTTGCATATGTGACCATAATGTGGATGAGTGGATGATGGCTAATGTGTGTCCACCCATCCACAACTATGTTGCACCCAAATACCACCTAACATGCCTTCATCTTCTCCATCAAAATATTGATCTTGGAATAGCTAGATTATCCAAGACTGTGGTCCTCAATTTCATCTCACCTAGTGGCACATATGATGGTCCTCCCTTCACCGCAATAAACATCATCTCCCTATAATAAGGAGACCATGCAACATGAAATGGGATGCCATTGGCAAAGAAGAACCTGCCAATGGATTCATCTATTTCATTCTTTAGTTTCACAGTAAACAAATCACAAATGGGGTTACTATGCATCTTGTGTTTCCCTATACCCTTAGCCTCTCATGATTGGGGCATGTCACTAGAAGTGGAAGTGGGTGAAGGTCTAGACATCATTCCTCTCGTCTGCGATGTATGAGAAGAAGTATGTTGCACACTTGCTGGCTTTGTTGAAGGGCTGCCCTAGCAGACAAAGTAGTAGGGACTGAAACTTCTCTATAATCTGGAATGCCCCAAAGATTGTTCATCTCAATTTTGTACTCTATAATTTAAGGTTATGCAAAAAACTTGTATGGAGCCACACATTTTCCTTTCCAAAAAAGGAAGTGTGCATTCACTCTAGTGATGCTACCAAACCATGCAACCCCACAATTGTTGCACTACCACTTCCTTTTTCCCCCACCTATACGTGATGTGCCTTGTATTCTTGAAGCAAATTGCCTTAGAGGAGATTTAGGATCATAAGCAACCTTAGCATATTGTACCAACAACTCTGAAGGGCAACCTTTACCAACTATTGCACTCGCCATGGAACTAGATTAGGCTCTAGGATCAGCCCCATGGTCACCCCCTCAACCTCAGGTTCAAAATCTGAATCATTTTCACCATGAGAATGGATTTCCATCTCATCCTCACTCATGTTATGGGAGCTCATTGTGATAGTGACACTGCATTTCACAAAATAAAAATAAAAAATAAATTCAGCCTAGTTTAACAAATTGAAACACAAATTTGAAATTTTAATTTTGAAAACAAGTTACAAAATTTATAATTTATATTTAGTATTATTTAAAATTTGATGTTGAATCTTGAGGAAAAAATGATGAATGATTAATTCATCATTTTGCCCTCAAGATCCAACATCAAATCTAATTTTGAAATGAATAAAAAAAAAATAGCTTAAACAAACAAAGAATTGAAAATTAGAAAATAAAACAAACAAAAAACAAGAAAAACCCTACCTTGTGCTTGAAAAATCTTTCTGAAATGTTGTAGAACCCTCTTCCTCCTCTTATTCTTGCTCATTCTTGAACTCCTCTCACACTTGCACTCACTCTTTTCACTCCTTCAATCAAACCTCACCAAGTTTTTTTCTCCTCTTCAACTTGCTAGAAAAAAAAATCAGACTTAAAAATGTGAATGAAATCATCAAATTTGGTGGTTTTGTGCTATAATGGGGGAAGGGGTGGGCCCCACATCAAATTAAGGCTACCCCCAACCCCCAAAAATAGCTCATTATTTTTAAAATTAAAAAAAGTTAACGATTTTAACGACTGGGCAATGGGAGACTTATGGACATCTCCCCGCCCCCAAGAAACATTTGGCCATCTCCCAAGGATTCTTGGAGATGTCTCCAAGAATTCTTGGAGACGCAAAGACGTTTCCTTGTCTCCAGTAGAGCACTAGTGGTGGTGGTGGGATGACGGTAGACACCACATTCTCATCTCCTTGTCTCGGAAACGTCCCCATCTCGAAAACATGGGTCAAAAGGGGGGACCGTGTTTCTGTGGAACACTAGAAATATTTGATGGCAGTTGTGTCCTTGATTTAAGTTCAAGAAAGGAAAGTGATTTCCAATATTGCATGAATGCTATCATCAAAGTTGAAAAAACAAGTTGTAAGAAAAGGAAACTCTCTAGAGGTTCCTGTAAGAGGATCAAAATCACTCTTCAAATAGAATAGAGTTGTAGAATTGTAGTGGTAGCATGTTATCTTCATTAAATGGTGCAAGGCAAACAACTGGATTTTGTCTAAAGGAAATTGCAACACTGTATTGCACTACTGTAGAAGCTTGGAGCTCCCCACAAACCAATACAAAAACAAAATTGTATTAATTATTTCTGCCCTAAAATTCAAAATTAATCTTCCATCAAATTAAAAATCTATAATCATGTATTTTGAGACGTGATTGTATTTTCCTGAGGTAACTTTTTTGTGTTCTGGTTGTGGACAGGTTTATATTTGGGTTTCTGGTTTGTGAATTCCAACCCTTACTAGTTTTGTTAAGGGTATGGTGTTGATGAAAAATTGTAAAATTATATATAAAATTGTTTGGTTCTTATTAAAAAAATAAAAAAAATTGTTTCATAACTTTAATTTTTTTCTTTGGTTTTTTCTTCTAAAGAGGGTAAAAATTTATTAAACACAAAGAAGCAAGAACCCACAAGCTTAGCAAAGAATTACATAGTCTAATCCTCCCTAACTAAATCCTCCAACACCTCTGAAAATTCCCAAAGCAAATGATTCATATCCTCAACATACCAACCCTCCATACATCTTATGTGATTGAATTTGAGGTTGGCTAAAGGGAATTGCCTAGGTTAAGGGATGAACAAGGCTGTTATAAATGAATAACGAGATATCTATTATGGAGGCTTTATCTTTCCTGGTATATTTGTTTATTTATAATCAATATATTATTTTTAAAGAAAGATCTATTGGTTATTAATTTAGCATATGTTTGAAATGAAACTTAATGGATTTTTTTTAGGTTTTCTAATTTAGGATCTAGTCAACTTAGATTAGTGATGTAGAACACAAACCTATAAAAAGTTGTTAACAACTTCAAGTAAAGATTTTGTTTGTGGTGACATATCTTTATTTATTCATGGAATTATTATAAAATTGATTCGATCAATTTGAATTTGAACATTCTTAACATAAATTAATATCAATATTGAGACTAAGAAAGCAGGTGTATGATTATTTAAAAATAAAAAAATAAAAACTGAAATTGATTGGTTTGTCTAATGGCAATGTGGGGGTCAATATATTAGAACATTTATAGGTCTCAATCTTATATTTATTTTGTGTGGAATCATCAACTTTACCTTGCATACAATCCTTCAAATTTTAAGTAAATGAAGAATGTGAGCTTCTATTCTAAGTATTCTTCTTTATATTGTTCCTTGTGCTCTTTTTAAAAGCCATCTTTATCTTTCTTGTAATCTTATTTATGATTCACCATCTTCTTTGTTCCTTGTACTCTTTTTAAAAGCCATTTTTCTCTTCTTGTAATCTTATTTATTATTCACTATCTTCTTTGAATTTATTCTTAAATTATTCCTCATGTGCTTAATTTTCATAGTTGTAATCTTATTTCTAGTTGTTATCTTATTTATTTCGTAATTATAACATTTTAGGAGAATTAGTATAGTAGGTCTCAAAGAATAAGCCAAATTATTTTTTCTTAACAATTTCAAAAAAGGTAATTGCTTCCATCATCACTAAAAATATATATAAACATATCATTAGTTTATAGGGGAAAGGACCCTAACTTCATGTTTCTCAAAATTCTATTTGGAAATTTCAAATTACTCCCAATTTTTTTACAGCAACTTACTTGACAAGTCCCCTACTTATAAGTGGGGTTTCAGGGCCACATCAACATGCTTTCTACCAAGATATCCAAAATAGCCCCAAAAAAGTGAAATTGATACTTGTGTGTTGTTGTGGTATCACACGATTCATTGTTTTTTACATCTAAGGGATTATTTCATTCAATTAGGTAATCATCATCAACAATAACAACATTAAATTCACAACTATATATATATATATATATATATTTGTAAGGTTTCTATCATTTTATCAAAATGACTGGAATTACAATTAACATGGAGAAAATCACTTGAGAAATTACCCCAAACCCTATTGCCCCACCACCCAAAGCATAGTTAAACGGCCAGCCTTAAACCACACACACTAAGTAACATATTAAACCTAGAGGATGTTAGTCAATTCTGAGTGTTTAACACTTTTAAGCCTAGAAGTGTATTCTTAGTGTGACAACATACATTAAGCAACATATTAAGCCTAGAAAATGTAACTCGACTCTAAGTATTTAACACTTTTAAGTCTAGAAGTATAAGTTTAGTGTGTGCGATTTAAGTCATTCCTTTGTTGGTTACCACCATCACTCGAACAAAATACTTCTTCATTAGCTACCAAATTGGTGAGACTATGTGCCTCCTTGAAGACATGATTTATCAAGATGTGATTAAATTTGTTCTGGATCTCAAGTGTTGCATCTAACAAGGCTTGTAATTGCCAACAAAGAGTGCTCTCTTTCCTTGTCACATTAATTACTAAGAAAGAATCACTACTTCCACTTTTTCCCAATTACGCAAATTTTTACACTTTCTTAGAGCCACGATTAATGCTTGGAATTATTATTCATCATTGGAACCTTCAAAAAGGGGTTTTTGCCATCCTACAAATAATTATATCCCTTTTCAATTCCTAATTAAGAAAGCACCCTACTCCTTAAACTTTTGGATTTCCTTGTGAAGTCCTATCCAAGTTCATCTTGAACCACCCATTTTGTGGTGCCTTCCAAACTATCTCCTTTCTTAATTTCTAAGTTTCAAGACCCGAGGGCTTACCATATGAGGGTGATCCCACAATAGTGGGTTACACTTTTTGGCCAACTTTGACAATTAACTGGATATTTTGAAAGAAAACCTTCACTTTCCGACACCTATAACTTTTAAACCATTAAGAATTTGAAGATGATCTAAACTAGTGATTTGTAACATCTTTTTTGCAGATATTTATTTATTTTTCAATTTTTTTTAATCAATTTGTATTCATTTTTCCATCTCCTTTGAAAAGTAGTTTATAAGAGCAAATTACATTTTTTAAGAGTGATGTACATTTTGAAACACGTAACATTTTTTTATAAATGATAAAAACTTGATTATTTCAAATTTAGGTTTGTAACATCAATACCTACGACATGCAGTTGGTTGCATATTGATATGTTGAATATGTGTTATTTTATTAAGTTTTGAAGTCAGACTAATTATAATTTAAATATAGGTGTACATTAGAACACGGAACGTGTATATATATATATATATATATCAAAATTCAATTTATTTATTTTGCTTAGAAAGAGGACATCAATTCCTAGGGCATACATATTTTTTAAATTTTTTTGATTTAGTTTACTATTTTTCCAAATGTGTTGAACAAAGAAGTTCAAGTTCAATTAAAAACCTGTATTTGATCAACTCTAAAAAACAAGAGCATAATAAACTCAATATGAAATAAAATTATAGTCATTAGAAAGCTTGCTTCGAGGACTACCATCCTACATTTTGGGTTGTCAAGATTATTCCATTTGATTCTTTAACCAGAGGTTTGAAGGCCAAAATTCTGTAGAAAGTTGAAGAGTTTGGGGGCGAGAAGCATAGAAAGGGGGTTCAAATGAACACCCCTTCAAACGAAGGGGGTCTGTTCGAACCCCCTTAGGTTCATTCAAAACCATGTTCAAATAAACACGTGTGGCACAAACAATTTTGTAATAGTTATAAGGGGGTTAAAAAAATGTTAAAAAGGGGTTCTCTTGAAGGGAGGTTTGAGCAAACCCCAGTGATGTCACTCATACGATGGAAGTAGGGAGTTTCTTCGAACACCAAGGGTAGTTCGCTCAAACACCCATAGTATGAATGAACACCCTTGAATGTTTTCCCCCCCATCTGTGTTTTTCCTTCACGGGTGAAAGTGGGAACCATTATAGTGAGATGACCCATGAGAAATCTTCAATTCAAACCACACTTTTCTCCTCTCAAGATCTCATACAATAAAGGATGAATCCCTAAGATTCATCTACCTTAGTCTACAATTAGCCATTTTGACTATCCCAACCTCTACTTTATTAAAAAAGGATGCCAACTCCACTTTTTACCTGTAAACAATTCTCCTATTTATTTCCTTCTAAAACTCACATAACAAAATAAATGGGCTTATTATCCATAAGATTAAATACAATGCCTTCTTATGTAGAATTTACCACAATTTAAAAAGGGATAAGATGTCACTCAAAAGTTCTCCAAACCACCCAAGCCTTGCACAAAGTCAGTGCTTATAAATTGGGGCAAAGGGACAACCTAACAACATTTGATTCACAATTTATTCATTATTTTTACATGTTGAACATCTAGATGGGCCACTGAAACCCATACTCCTAAACTTTTCCATAGTCAAAATTTCTTTTGCAAAGCTGCCCGAGTAAAGGTTCTAGCTTTGGATGAACAAAGATCATTCCAACAAAGTTTGACTGGTAATTTTGTCCTTTCAAGTCCCTATCTCTCTCTAGACACCTATACCCATCTTCACATTGTACTAACCCATCTTTGAACCTTTCCACAAAATGATATTTGCCTAAATTTTGACAAAAGAGTTGATATGTTTATAATCAAATTTCAAAAATGATTCAAGACTAAGAATTGTACTACTTGAAATATAATTTCTAATTTACTTATTTTATTCAAAAATAGTGAACTTTAATTGGGTCAAACATTTACTTTTGTAAGAAGTGCATATTTTTCAATCAAATATATTAGATATTTAGGCATGCATTCTCATCCTCATGGTTTTATTTAGTATTTTTGAAAGCCATTTGATGAAAAGTTAGATATCATCGCATTATTTGCTTTGTATATTATTTTTTTATTCAATTTTGAATTGGACAAGGCATGCCTCAATTAAATATAATAAAAATAATAAAAAATTAAATATTTTTTAAATGTGTATATAATGAAGAATTATTGCGACCATATTCAAAAAATTGAGCAAACAAATAAAATATATATAATGCAACACGTGTATATTTATAGCATATGAATCTATTAAAAAAGTTAAATAAGTATCAAAAACTTAATTATTCAAACTATTAATAAATTACATCATTAGAAAGATAACTAGCTTAATGTTTTAAAAAAAATTTTATAAAACGCTATTGCCAAAATGTATAATTCTAATCATGGTGGTATACCAACCTTTATATATTAATTTTAATTATTTTGTGTCCCCATGCACATAGCCAGAGGTATCTAAGCATGATACATCATGTAAAATTATAGAGTCGTCCTAGTATTGTTTAACATGTGATAATCATCATGTAAACTACCTATAAGGATATTAATAAAATATTGGTAGACTCATTGTCTAAAGAATAAAATGAAGCAATATAAACATGAAAATAATATTGAAATTTTATAATGATTGTCAAATTATTTTTTTAATTTTTATCATCATGCATGTGCTTATAATATGAACAAACAAAACAAAATTTTAAAGAAGTATCTTCATATCCATGAAATTCAAACATCATAATCACTCTAATGATATGGTCCTTATGAATAACATCAACCAATCCTTCAATAGATAATGAATTGATAAAAGTATGCATTGGAGTATCAAAGGGTTAGAGGAAGAGAATCATGAGTTGTATGAAGGATATCATTATCACCACAAATGGAACATCATGAGTAATAAATAAAAGGTGAAGCATCATCTCTGGGATGTCAAACCTAAATACATCAATCTAATAGAGGGATGTATTTAAGTTAAATCACTAACATGCAAAGTTTTCACCATCTTGGATCATATGGGAAAATGTAGTGGGTTTAATAAGAATAGATGGGGATAGACTTACAAGATTCATACAAAATGTTCAAATTAAAATGATTTGATAATAATAAAATATAATATTAAAAGAATAAATGATAGATTTAGAATTTCATGTTTTTTCTAACTTAAAATGATACGCATGGAATTCATAGGCTCACCAAAATGTAAAAAAATATATTAGTCATCTTAAAACATGAAAATGTAGTTTAGTGTATCAAGTTGAGGGCCAAAATTGTAGGAATGATGTTTTTAAATAATTATGAGAACCCAAATATAAGACCAAGCTCAAATGTCTAAGCCTAACCACATATTTGCTCCTTAATAGATATTTGAGGGGATAAATATTTGGTTGCAAGAAACTAGGTATGGTACCTATTATTAATCTACTACTAAAAAATACCTACACAAAACTTTGCATAGGACTAGATATCTAGGCACAATTCATTCTTAGTAGGAATATGCTTTTTATCTTGAATAAATATATAATGTAGGTAAATTTTCAATCATTTCATAGAAACATGTCCTTGTGCTGGACAATGATGTCTAAGATAATAAAAAATTGATAACTTTCAGTCCGCTGCCAAAATGACTCTCTTGCCTCCCTCCAACGGCTCTCACACCTCCCTCTTTTTGAAGGCCCTTGGTTCTGTTGTGGATGTCTGGGGCTTTGCTTCCCCCCCCCCGTAGGGTCCTGAGCTCCTACAATCCATGGTACTATTGTTTGGCCGACGACCCCTTTGGCGGTTGTTGATACACCTAGTGCTGCATCCACCCCCCAGTTCCCTGGCTATAGATCTTCTTGTTGTTGGCTCTTTGGATTTTGGAAAAATGACCTTTTTGCTTGTCGCTGATGTTGTTGGTCCTTTTCCCAAATATGGTAGTAAGTGTAGCTTTTCTCATGTGGCCAGATCTTCCACCCAACCCTCTAAGGGGGTTTGTCCTCTCCCTTGTGCGAAATCATCCCCTGTGGTGGTTTGCGGACAATATGTTGTGGACAATATTGGGTTTTACCAACACTGTACTTTGGTGTGTAGATTCTCTAGGCTCTGGCCTTCCCTACCGGACCTTCACCGCTAGGTAAGTGACTCCTAGTGACTTTTGATTGCTCTCAATAACAAGCTTTTTCTCTGTGCTAAAGGATTTTTTGTTGCTTCCTTCACTTTTTCTACTGATAGGGATTTGATTTTGAGCAAGCTATGGGCTTGGGGAGTGCACTCCCTCTCCATCAATCCTTGGACAACCTCTTTCAACCCTCTCACCAAACCACTTAATATGAATACAATTTGGGTTCGGCTCATCAATCTCCCTCTTCATTTATGGGAGCACTCTTGCTATGAGGTGACCGATAACTCTATTGGTCATTTCCTAAAGGCCAATGATCCTACGTCCTCAATGGAACACACTACCTTTTCCCGCGTTCTTGTTGATATCGATATCTCTGCTCCTCTCCCGGGTGATGTGGTTCTTATGGTGGGGGATAGGCCTTGGTCACAACTACTGGATTTTGAAGGCCTCCCCTTTCGCTATAGAAGATGCTTCTCTACTGGCCATCTTGCTTCGGGTTGCTCTTCTCCACAACACAAAGGGATTTCTACTTGGTGGAAGAATGCTACTGTTGACCACTTAATAGTTAATGCTACAAATTATGCGTTTGCTGGCTCCTCCCATGAGGATGATGTCGTGCCATCCACGGCTCCTGTTGCTCCTACTGATGTTTTGGTGGCCTTGTCTCCGGAGGCCCCCACTTCCACTTCTCTTGTCCTGCAACCCTCCCTTGCTACTGGATCTGCTACCGTTGTTCCATCACAACCTGGTGTTGTTGATGTTCAGCAGCCCCCTACGACCCTCTTCCAGCCTTGTGTTGTCTCCAGTGTTGTTGACCCTGCTGGGGCCCTTCCAGTGGATCTTACCATTGCTTGGTCTGTGGTTGCTCCCAGGCGTAAGGGGAAATCTTCTCCCTTGCCCCACACCCCCCCTCGTGGGGGTTTGGGTGGCCCGTCCCCCCCTTGAGTGGGGTTTGTTCCTTGGCTGGTTAGGTTCTTGTGTTTGTTCCTTTCCACCTTTGGGCTATGGTTCTCTTTCAACATCATCTCTCTTGATGTTGCTTTTTGTTAAGGGTTAGTGCCCTAGTTAATGCTGCTTGTTTAATAAAAAACATGTCCTTGTGCCAATTCATGTATTGTCTCTATTGATATGTGGAATATACTCACTTATGTGCATATACTTGTGTATAAGAGCTTTGTTGTGCTGAAAATAATGATGGTGGATTGTTCATAGGCAAATGTTTGATGACCTTGAATACACACATGTCCATAATGATTATGTATACATAATTTTCTATTTGATTCTTGTTAATTAAATTATAAAGCATGATTTCCATGTGTGTACCTTGATTTTTCTCAATGATGCTTGATACTTCAATCTTATAATGCTCTTGATAATGTAAGGGAAGAGGTCCATTATCATTCATTGGACTATGCTAATGAAAAGTCTATTAAAATATTATGGAGTGGGTCAATAGAGAAAAAGGGTTAGTGATTGAACTAATTCTCATAGTGGATGATTATTGGGCATTTGTGCATAAGTATTGGATCAATTGTGTAAATTTTGTTGTGGTCAAAGTGAACAGTTAATAGGGCAATAGGGAATATACATGGGATACCAACTTTTTGACTCTTAAGTACATAACGAATCACACAACGTTCATGGTAATTACATAGAAGCCAAAACAATAGCTATAAGCACTTAAGTTGCATACAAAAAACAACAACAAAAAATTTCAAAATCTAATGTACTATTTAAAAACTTAAGATATTTGAAATTAACTATAACTGCTACTGATATTCTTCCCTTACTCTAATATCAATAAATTAAAAAAAATCTAATGCTGACATTATATTATTTAATGAAAATACTCAATGTCTAAATTAGTAGGTCAACTTATGTTTTGGAGATGGGTTTCATGTGAATTTCTCCTGTTTTGGGTGTGAGATTCAAAGGGTACTTTTCATGTGCATTCTATCACCTCTGTCTTCTACGCATTCAAAAGAAAAATGCAGCCTTCTTTATCGAATATGGACCACAGTGGACATTCATCCTCACCGCATTCAAAATTAAAATTGCATTTTTTGAGGTCTTCAACGTACGCCCAAATACGTTGTACTAATCTTTTATCCTCCCTCTATGGGTATAGTTTTCTCAGACTGTGACGTTGACCCATATATGAGCTTAATCCACAACCATGAATCTATCCATGCTCACTATGATTTTAATGATGATAAATTAGTCCAAATTCCAAAAAAAAAAATGGAAAAACTCAAAATTCTGTCTCAGAGGTATTTATAGAGGGAGGAATAGGATTTGGTTTTAACAATCTATAGTGCAGGCAGTTCTCAATGTTGACAACTTTTCTTTTTTCGAGTTTCTGATAGCAAGACAATCTGTGATACCAAAAAATGACTCAAGTTCTTGCTGACTCTCCCTTGTCTCCCCAGGTTTGTATTGATCATAAATTTGGTTCAGACTTGTCTCCTGTCTTTTCATTTTGGAAGAAATCCCTCTTACTAAATGGCAATGGATTCACTGTGTTTGATTCTTTGGGAAATCTGGTTTTCAGAGTGGATAATTATGCATCCCAGCTTCTTCTCACATTGAGTGCTCCAAAATGTAAGTTCACTATCTTCTTCTTGAGAATGGATAACTAAGTTTGATCCAAAACATAGTAAAAAATCTTCTTTTTGATCATGGAATATTGAATGTCATCTGAAACATTGATTGTAATACATACACAATCGACACTAGAAACAATATGTAAAAAATAAAGGATATATAGTCACGTGATGATCACACTCAGTGATACATAATTAGGAAGATGATAGTGAACTCATATTTTGGATCACACTCATTCATTGTCAATAAGAAGATAGTGAAACTCTTCCTAATGATGGATCTTTGAGTGTGATCGATTGATTAAAAAACAAGCATTGTTGGTTATGAGGTGAACTTATCTTTTTTTATCACATTTAATGATCCATCATCATCAGGAGGATAGTAAATTTACATTTTGGATCACACTCAATGATCTATCTTGAAAAAAAGATAGTGAGCTTCTTCATGATTATAGATCACATAAAATGATCCAAAACAATGAATAAAAAGCATAGAGAATTGATTCTAGAAACATTTTTTTTTATTATTTATTTTCTGTCGATATAATTATGAAGATGTGTGATGGTGAAAAATTAGGGTTTCCACCATTAGAGGTATGAAAACTATTAATTTACCATTACATTCAAAAGAGGGATGAACCCAATAGATCCAATTCCAAATTAAGAGTGATGGGGATTGAATGCTTGATTGGATTGAATTAGGGAACCTCTCTTTTGTGAGTTGAATTATTGAAATTAGGTAAAGTGCTGAAAAATGATGGTAAAAACATGTAAACAGTAAGCTACATATGCGGGATCAAGCTTGGCACATGGAACTGAGCAATGTAATCCAAGTTGGATATGATCTTTGAAAGAGCTCCTGAAATGTCGGGATCGTGGTGGTGGTCGCCTTGGTCCTCTGCACTTTTCGCACACCAAAGGGGGATTGATTTGTCTCTGTAAATGAAGCTTATCTTGAAGATTGCAGCTCTGTACCTATTTCCTACACACAAAAAGAAGGGAAAATAGGTTGGGAATAGGGGTTTGCCTAAGTCAAACCTTGGTTGAGGAATCAACCTTGAATGAAATGTTGCAAATATTGAAATAAATAATGAAAAGATATACCTCAGATCTGCAATGACTGATAATGATGCTTTGCTTCTTGAATGTAATCACATATGTTGTATGAAATGGCATGAACATGACAAAACCCTAATCACACACACACATGCTTGCATAGAAATAATGTAAAGTTGCTCCGTAGTGGATAGGTGAAGAATATGCAGCCTTGAAGACCTCTAGAAATGCTTGATGATGAATGCTTTAATACTTTTTCACTTGATTGCTTGATTGCTTGAATGTAAGTCTCCTTATTATCCACCTATATGCAAAATAAGAGGGGGAGACCTCCTTATATACTTCCCCATCAGGAAAACATTTTAATTTTCTAACATAGGCCGATATAGAGAAAGGTTTCCTGCTCAAATTTGAGATGGGGCAATGGGTTTGAAATAGGGCCCAATTAGGGAGGACCATGGCGCAAGGACCAAGACGTCACACCCTGGTCCTACCCCATATTTGGACCAAGGTTAAGGGTCCTAGCAAGGCGAAATGTGATATAAAGGCCATTATTGCATGGTACAAGCATAAATGAGTCCTAATTAAGCATAGGGATAAGAACGCTAAGGTGGGGGCCCCAAATGCAGTCGAAATTGCAAAGGGTATAATTTTAGGACGCTAGAAGATGATTTTTATCAGCTCATGCCATCTATATTCTATGATACATAGGTTTTATTAATAAAAATGGAGTGTTGGGAAAAGATGGGAAGCATTTAGATGAGATCCCATGGAGTTTGAGAAGTCCACATTTAGCCTTATAAATTCATTGCGATGTTCGAACAAGATTGTTGCCAATATATTTGCAAATGGAAGTAGAAAAACTAAGCTTTGTGATTACTAGATCAAAGGGCCGAGCAAGGCATCCTTCACAATATTCAGTGCCTCAAGAGAGATCATTGCACAAGTATTTTGAGGACACAATATTTTTCCAACTTATTATAATGGCTTTGGAATCTAAGAAAGTGATGGAAAGCATTTGCAAAGTGCAGGCTAAATGAAAGGAGGCCAAATTAGATGTAATGTTGGGGGAAGATATTTTGAATCTGGTTGTCGAAGTGGGAGTGGATCAAGCCTTTGTAATGGGGCTTCTTATTATCTTTAATCAGATAAGTTGATTAATAAGAATTTAGAGGAAAGAATTATCAATAGTGGCAAGCAAGTTGGCTTCTTATGGCCTGCCTAATCTATCAAGGGGAAGAACTTAATGCAATATGTGCATTGTAATTGTATATATTGGTTATTTTGTATAAAGTTGCAATTAGTTATCAAAGGATAGTTAGTGCTCTTTTTGTGCATTGGGTGGAGAGTAGAAAACCAATGACCAACCTTTTTACTCTCTGTTTCCTTTAGAGAGGAAAGTTGAAATCTCTATATGGATTCAGGTTAGTGTAGGATCATGGGGGGCCAAAAAGTGGCAATGTGAAAAAATAGCCTTTTCCACTCGCCTAAAAATGCGAAAATCCATGTTGACTTTTTGCTTGGCCTGGGTGTCAGTGCACCTTGGCATGGTAAACACTTGGGCAAATCGAATATCTGATAATATCGGATATCCGATTTTTATAGGTAATTTTAAATTAAAAAATAAATAATATATTATATAATATATAATATGTAATATATAATATATTATTATATTATATAATATATATATATATATATATTAGGTAAGTGCTATCTATAATGGGGATAGCGCCCTATATTGATAAAAGTTGAATTACATATGCACCAGCCTACATCAGGATATGGCCCAAACTGTAAATACAAAAACAAAACCAAAATAAACCATCCAACACAACCTATTCCACTACACAAGCCTCAGAATTGTAGCAATTTGATCACCCAAAGTAGCCACCTTTTCTATATTGTTATCAGACAACCATCCCATCTCCTCTTGCATCATCCTTTGGAATGGTCCCAATTCTCTCAAGGAGATCCCTGCTCAGAATACATCCTAAGCGTTGCCCATGAAGTTTTCCTGCTTCTTCCTCAAATCCCTCGTAGCAACCTATGCCTCATCGTCTGTATCTGAAACTTCCACATCAGAAAGGAAGTACGCAGTGTTAAAAAATGGCCCCAAAATGCTTGCCCATCCCTCCTCTAGTTCCATGACTACATTGCCAACAACATTGGCATCAACTTCCCTGAAAAACCCAACCATTTTCTATATGCATGCCTCCTTGGAGGGAAGAGTATCCACTAACAAACAAAGGATGGTCTCGTAGATGAAACCATCACACCAATGTCTATCTCCACTGAGTGCCTCCAGGATAATCGCCACGATTGTTGCCTATCCATCAACATCAATGTCAAATAGTCGATCGCACTGCACTTCCAAACTTTCTTCTCGACACATGCAACTCAAACCGAAGTGATGCACCATGATTCAAATAAGAAAAAACTTTGACAATACCAGACCAGTCTTTGCAAAATGCTAATTTGAATACAACCCTGCTATCCTCCATTCTTCCTAAAATAGCCTGTCAGGATACAAAATCAAAATTTCTGCCCAGGATCCAAACAAATCTTCTTTTGCAGTCTGAGCAAGGAAAGGTGCCCGTCGTAATATATACTTGTCATTTCTCACCACATGAAAGACCCTCAATCTCAACTTTTATCCTGAACATGCAAGGCCAGGTACTTAAGTCTATCCAATCCCTGTTCTAGGGATTGATAATTTCTCCCAATTCAAAATTTGCACTAGGGCATCTAGAATCGTATCTGCTGCAGACAACTATCTGGGACATGAACAACTAATTCCCATGTTGGCCAAATAGTCTGCATCCAAATTACCTTCTCAGTATGAATGAGAAAATGAACAGTCAGAGATGTGACTGATTAGATGTTGAATCCTTGGAATCCAACAATTTAGTTTCCAGTCCGTGAATTGTTGATTAGCAATACCATTGAGAATAACCTGTGAGTCACCCTCAATCACTACCTCGTGAACCCCCTTCTCTACACACCATTCAAGGCCTACCTCAAGAGAAAATACTTCGGCAATGTTGTTAGTCGATACTCCCATCAGGCCGAATTTTGCCCCCAACATTTCTCCATACTCATCTCGGATGATTGCGCCAAATCCAGACACACCCGGATTCCCTCTGCATGCCCCATCGAAATTCATCTTCAAAAACTCAAGAGGAGGATTCCACTTAATATTTTTCCTACAAGTTTTCGAATCAGAGAATTTATAGTCACTGCCCCTTGGTAGTGCCCAAATATTTTCCATCGCCATATCCCATTTTGTGTATGACTTAAATGTTCGACCGAGGGATTTAACTTTAACCACTTCTTCAATGGCATATTTGATTTTTGAAATGAGAACTTCAACTTCCAAATCCTCTTCATTAAAAATTCAACAGTTTCTCTCCTTCCAAATATGCCAAATCAACATAGATGGACTAACCACCCATAGAATGCCCCATTTGGATGATTTTGCTGAATTTGGCCAAGAACAGAGGAAGTCTTTAAATGACTGATTCCTAATCATATGACACTGCAAGCTATCAAGAAGCCAGTCCCAACACTGCTTTGCATATGAGCACCAAAAAATTAGATGATCAACCGACTCACCATCTTCCTTACATAATGTACAAATGTCGGTCCCCAAAATACCAATCACCTTTAGTCTTTCCCCTGTAAGGATACTCCCATGGAGTGCTATCCACAAGAAAGAACCCGCCTTAGGTAGAACACTTTTATTCCAACATAGTGCCCCAGGCCACTTAATATATTTTTCTCTGTGTCTTTGTAATTCGTATCCCAGTTGTACTTTATACTTGCCCGATTTAGCTACACACCACAACAAATTGTCCTCCTCGCAATTGTAATGAATCTTTTTTCCTACTACCAAGTATTTTCTCCAAATTAAACCGGTTTTCCTGGTTCCATTCGCCCACCTCTTTCCAAGTTATCCGAGATGTAGAATTAGGCTCGTATAACATATAATCTACTACAAAATGGCCAACTGAGGCTTCCACCCGATTGACCCAATCTTGATCCTCAAAGGCCTCGGCCAAGGGAGGATCTCCATTCCATGAGTCCCTCCAAAACCTTGCCTTTTTGCCATTGCCAATTTTCCACGTCTCTGTAATAATTCTCCTACTTTCCCAAATAAAATGCCATATAGGGGAACCTCCATCAGAGTTAGCCAAAGTGAATATTCTTTCCGATTCTGTGGAATTGAGATACTTTCTAGATAGAATTTTGCACCAAATTTTATTAGGGTGCGTATACATTTTCCATGCCAACTTGGCTCCAAGTGCCAAATTATGAAAGTTCATCTTCCTCAAACCAACCCTGCCCTCATCTTTGATTAGGCAAGCCGTATCCAATTAATCAAAGGAATTTTATTTTCTTCTTTGGACCCTTCCCACAAATTTTTTTTGAGTAATCCATCTAGATCAATGGTTTCTTTTGAGGATAATCTAAAACATGACATATAATAAATAGGAACGGTTGACAAAACTGATTTGATCATTTAGATCCTACCAGCCTGGGTAAGCCATTTGTTTTTCCACATTGTCGCTTTGGATTGACATTTATTGAAAACCTCCTCCCAAATCTTATTATGGAATCTTCCTGTAGATAATTGAACACCAAGATATTTGATGGGAAACTCACCGATCTAAAAACCCAAAATATTTGCGATTTTCAATTGGGATCTGTTGCCAATGTTGATAAAGTAGACCATTGATTTTGATGTGTCTAATTGTCTTTTCTTCCCTCTCTGTTGCTTCTCCAAAAAGAATTGTGTCATCTGCAAATTGGGAGTGAGATATTGGATCGAGATCTTTATGAATTGAGACGCCTCTCCATCTGCCCAAGGCTACCAGCTTTTTTATATTTCTACCAAGAGCTTCTACCATAAGAACAAATAGGAAGGGTGACAGGGGATCTCCTTGTCTTAACTCGTTAGAACCGCGGAAAAATCCACATACCGATCCATTAACAATGATAGAATAGAAAATGGAAGATACACAGTGTTTTATACAATTTATCCAGCCTCTTGCAAAACCAAAATGCTCTAGAATAGAAAACAAGAATGACCAAATTACCCGATCATACGCTTTGCTAACATCAAGCTTCACAATCATACCGTGTTTCGTGCCTCTACTCATGGAGTGAATTGTCTCTGTAGCAGTTATTACGCTATCCGCAATCTCCCTCCTTATGGTGAAGCCATTTTGTTCAGGAGAAATCAATTTATTAAGAATAATCTTCAATCTATTGATCATAGATTTAGATATGATTTTGTACAAGGATTTACATAATGAAATTGGTCTATAATCAGCCATAGACTCACAAGTCTGCTTGTTGGGTATTAAGGCTATCATGGTGTTATTGATTGCTTGGACAAACTTTCCTTTCTTGCAAAATTATTCCACAACCTTCCAGATATCTTCTCCCATGAAATACCAACACTTCTGAAAGAATACCATAGTCACCCTATCTGACCCTGGTGCCTTATGGGGATGAAGTGCAAAGGTGGCTTCCTTGATTTCTTTAATCGAGAAGGGGCTCATTAAAAATTGGTTGTCCTTTGTTGTTACCTCTCTATTGATTACCTCCTAAAGGTTTGGGCAACCATCATAAGGCTGAACGTTCGCCATTCCCAAAATCTGTTTAAAGTATTTCACTGCAGCTTCCTCAATCTCCTCTTTATTTGAAGTTTGCATCCCATTTGAATCCTTTATGAAATAAATTCTATTTTTTCCCCATTTGGCCTATACCGATGCGTGAAAAAACTTGGTGTTCGCATCTCTCACACTAATCCAGAGTTCCCTTGATTTATCTTGTTAATATATTTCCTCCCGAAGCAAGATTTTTGCCAGATCATTTTTTAACTGTTTTTCTATTAGAAAGACTTCATCCGTCATGTCTTTGGAAATAATCAAGTTGTTTAATTTATCAAGCTCCTCCTCTATTCTGATCTTTTCAAAAAATATATTTTTGAAAGAGGTCGTATTCCATAGTTTTATTCTATTTTTAATAAACTTCATCTATTGAGAGAAGCAAAAACTAGGAGTACTGGCAAAGATATTGCTCTCCAACCACCATTTCTCCAAATTAATATGAAAATTAGGATCTCTCCACCACATGCTTAAAAACTTGAAGTTTCCTTTAACCTTGGCCTGTGAGACATTGGAACAAATTTGAACCGGAAAATGATCAAAAAGAGAGAAAGGCAAGATGCTTGATTCCAATGTAACAGAGGAATCGACTCAAAAGGGACCCAAAAAAAATCTGTCAAGCCTCTCTGAAATGCTTGCAATCTTTCCTCTTCTGTTAGACCAAGTGAAACATCCATTTTTCGGGACTACGTCAAAAAGATGATTATTGGCTACAAAATCCCTAAAGTCTTGCGTAATTCTGTTGGACATTCTTAATCCACCTTTCTTTTCATCTAAATCAAGCAATGCATTGAAATCCCCCGCCACCATAACTTTCTCCCAATCGGTAGATTTGATACTCTCTTAAATTTCAGACCATACTTTGAGTTTGTCCTCTGTTTTGGTCAACCCATACACATTAAATAAAGAAAAACTCAAAGTCTTATGTTAAAAATTTGACCCAACATAAGATCCAATTATCGTATTTCTGAATCAATTTGATTAAAACTTTATCAGGGTCCCACAAAGTTGCCAAACCTCCCACGAAACCTTTAGATTCCTGAAAAAAATCATCCCACTTTTTGCTTGACAAAAGAAATCTTGAAGCTTTCTCCATGTTCAGCTTGGTCTCCTGTAACAAAATAACTTCACTCGATATTCTAGCCAACGCGCGTTTGACCAAGCGGCATTTGTTAGGGGCCAAAAGTCCCCTAACATTCCAAGTAGTTATTTTCATTTCGCACCAGGGGAGAATCCATCTCCCTTGGATTTTTTCATGAAATCCAGAACGTTGATAATCCCTTTCTCATTAGCCTTGTCTTCACGCTTCTGACGGTTACTTTTCCTACCTTTGCCACCTTTAGCCTTATCCAACAAAATGTTTATTGATTGACTAATGCTCCTGGGGTCTATGTTGTCCAATTCATCGTCTAGATGAAAATCATCTTCTGACACCAAATCATAGTTGATTTCGTTATCAGAGAGACCTTTCAGAATGAAAGGGGCCTCTCTAGAAGGAAACAATCTAACATCGGCCACTTCTGCCATACCCGAATTTGCTCTCGAGCACTTAGGGGAAGGTTGTTTAGAAGCCAAAGTTGGAGTTTTAACAACTTCATCTTCTTTGTTTGCATTTGTAACCATTAACTGCCTATTCGATTTCGAAAGCCACTTCTTGGCATTCTTTGCAGCCTTAACAAAAACTCTGCAATTTGCACTTTGATGGTTTTTTAAGCCACATCTCCCACAAATCGAAAGAGATGTTTCAACTTCCACTTGCTACATCCACACCTTATTCCCAAGCAATAGAGAGAGATTGGAAGGAATCTTTTTCACAACCACTATCTTAAGCCTAGCATACAAATATGAATCACTTTCCATAATTTCATTATCAATATCTATCAGCGTGCCCAACGATGTTCCAATTTTTTCAAGGCAAGAGTCGTTCCAATACTCTAAGGGAAGATTGTACAACTGAATCCATACTGGATGGTTGTAAACCCCCAAGGGTAGGGGATTAAAATTGGGTTGCCAAGGCTGCAAGTATAATGGACATTCCTCCAAGAACGAATTCTGTTGGACCAAGATTTTGTTTCTCACTTCTTCATCTATGAAGATTACTATGAAAAAACCTTTTCGCATAAATTTAATAACTACATTGGAATCCCAATTGCTAAGCAACCAGTCTTTAATTTTAATCCTATTAAATCTAAGACCAATGAATTTACCAATAACAGTGTGCTTTGTCCACAGGTCCAACTCCTCTTCCACTTCGTTGGAGATGTCTATTTCTACCTCTACTGCTTCCTCCTCTGAAGATGCTTCCACTTTTTCCGCTTTGCCCTGATTTGATGGCTCTCTCCAGCCATTATTGTTTAAGTTTCTGTCATTCTGAAACTGGCGCCGAAACCCTCAAAACCTCTCGGTGAGCAATATAATAAAATATTATATTATATAATATAATATTTTAATGCATAAATTTGGGTGTCCCAAAAATAATTCCCTTTGCCACCTTTTTTTTACTATTGCCACATTAATGTCAGTGGCCGAAATCAAATATCCGATTATATCGGATATCAGATTTGAGTATTCATATTTTAGAGAGAGAGAGATTAGGGGAGGGGGAGAGAGAGAGAGAGAGAGAGAGAGAGAGAGAGAGATTAGGAGAGAGAGAGAGAGAGAGAGAGATTGGGGGAGAGGGGGAGAGAGAGAGAGATTAGGGAAGAGGTGTCATAACCCCTTAGGACCCATAACAACCCAATATGGTTTCATAAGGGGTCATATTGTGTCCTAAGGGGTCATATGGTGTCTTAAAGAGTCATATGACACAATATGACCCCTTAGGACATAATATGACCCATAACGACACAATTTGGTGTTGTAAGGGGTCATATGTTGTCTTAAGGATGTAGGACCCAATATGACTCCGTAGGACATAATATGACCCATAACGACATCGTATAGTGTCGTAAAGGGTCATATTGTGTCCTAAGGGGTCATGGTGCCTTAAGGGGTCATATGAAACAATATAACCCCTTAAGACACAATATGACCCATAATGACACAATTTGGTGTTGCAAGGGGTCATATGGTGTCCTAAAGTGTCATAGGACATAATATGACCCCTTAAGACACCATAGGACCCATAACGACTCAATCTGGTGTCATAAGGGGTCATATGTTGTCCTTAGGGGTCATATGGTATCCCATGACCCCTTAGGACACCATATGACCCCTAACGACACCATATAATGTTGTAAAGGGTCATATTATGTCCTAAGGGGTCATATGGTGTCTCAAGGGGTCATATGACACAATATGACCCCTTAGGACATAATATGACCCATAACGACACAATTTGGTGTTGTAAGGGGTCATATGGTGTCCTAAGGGGTCATAAGACACAATATGACCCCTTGGAACACCATAGGACCCATAACGATCCAATATGGTGTCATAAGGGGTCATATGTTGTCCTTAGGGGTCATATGGTATCTCATGAGCCCTTAGGACACCATATGACCCCTAACGACACCATATGGTATCCTAATGGTTCATACTGTGTCATAAGGTGGCAAGATGAACCATTATTACAATATAAAAAGCAAGTACCTAATACTTCTTACAAAACTTTCACACCTAATGTGGTCATATGGTATCCTAAGGGGTCATAGGAGCACCAATATGGACCCCTTCCCCCTCCCTCTCTCTCCCCCCTCCTCCCCTCTCCCTCAATATCTCTCTCTCCCCTTGCCCCCCTCTCTCTCTCCCTCTTCCTCTCCCTCTCCTCTCCCTCAATATCTCTCTCTACCTTGCCCCCCCTCTCTCTCTCCCTCTTCCTCTCCCTCTCCCTCTCCCTCTCCCTCCTCCCCTAATCTCTCTCTCTCCCTCTCTCTCCCCTCCCCCTAATCTCTCTCTCTCTCTCCCTCTCTCTCCCTCTCCCCCTAATCTCTCTATCTTTCCCCCCCTCTCTCTCCCCTCTCTCTCCCCCTTCCCCCTCTCCCCTCTTCCCTCTGTCTCCCCCTCTCCCCTAATCTCTCTCTCTCTCTCTCTCTCTCTCTCTCTTCTCATCTCTCTCTCTCTCTCTCTCTCTCTCTCTCTCTCTCTCTCTCTCTCCCTTCCCCCCCCCCCCCTCTCTCTCTCTCCTCTCTACTCTCTTCTCTCCTTCTCTCTCTCTCTCTCTCTCTCTCTCTCTCTCTCTCTCTCCCTTCCCCCTCTCTCTCTCCCCTAATCTCTCACTCTCCCCCACTCCCCCCTCTCCCTCTCCCTCTCCCTAATATCATATATAATATATTTATCAATTAATATATTGTATATTAATATATTATATGTTAATATATTAATAAACAATAGATTAATTATGTGAAAATTTAGTTATTGAATTTACTTATTAAAATCAGATATCCGATTTTGTTGTACAAATTTCAAATTTTGGCTCAGGTTTGCTTTGGGATTTGACTTGGAAGTGACAAGCCTAGAAAGTCAACTGAAAAAATGTGTTTTTCATTATTCCTTGATTTTCCAGACTTTACACTAGTGGCTGATGACTTTTTTTAAAGCCAAAATTGATAAAATGAAAAGGTTTTTTTAAGGATGTTCTCATATTTTCAACAATATAAGGCTTGTCTTATTTGACTTTAATAAATATTTATTATTTATTTCTAATTGAATTCTGACAAAAGTTCTGATTGATAGACAGATTGAAAAATACTCATAACTTTCAAATCGTATACCATTTTTTGAATCTGAAATATGCGTCACATCCTATGCTTCGTCTAATATAGGGAAAAAAAAATTTAAATTGAATTTCATAAGGTTTTGACCAAGTTAAGGTAGTCAGATGTAGGAGTTTCTGAATTTCTAAAAAGTTGTAGTAAAAAATTCATAAATAATTATTTAATTTATTAAAAATTATTAAAAAAATATGTGTCACATCCAGACATGAGTCTAATAATTATATTATAAATCTTATAAAAAAATATTATGATTTGATTGTGATTAGGGTGGTCAGACATACGCCTACTTCTTATCTTTTTCCTAAAATTTTAGTACCACTACATTGAAATTTGAATTTTTTATCAAATAGGATGTTTTTTTTTCCGAATAAAAACTAGTATCTTAGAAACTAAATTCAATTTTCTATAGATTCTCTTCTTACATATTTTAAATATAATTGGTGCAGGAGCACCTATGGAGCACCTATGAAGACCTATGCAGGCAAGGTGCACTAGGGTCACTGATAGGCCCTCATGAAAAATCAATGAGAAATGAAGTCTAAAAGGCTTTTAAGGTCTTAAAACAATGTAATCATTACCAATAGAGCCAATAAATTCATTGAATTGTAATAGAAAGGTCAAAAAGTGTAAAATTGTCAAAATTGGCAATTAGGCCTAGAAAGGGCTAAAATTGGGTTTTGAAGGGTAGAATAGGTTTGTGAAGAATAAAACATGTTTGAAATGTTTATAAGGTCATCTTAAGACCATTTTTATGTGTTGGTAGAGTTAGGGCTCAAGTTGTTTCATATTGACAACTTTGTTTGTCAAATGACAACTTTTTGAGCAACTTTTATTGTCAAAATTGCAAAAAATGACAAAAATAGGTGGTTAGAGGTAGTTGGGTGGTTATGGTTCAGTCTTGAAGGAAAAAAGTGCTATAAAAGGTTGTAAAACAATGATATTGGGAGATATGGTGAGTGTTTGGTCGAAGGCAATCATTTGGAGCAATAAAAACCATATTTTTATGTGCGTTTTTCTGAGTTTTCAATGTGACAGTCAGATCTCTCATTGGTTTTGATGCATTTCATGTTTGTATTCTGAGAGATTATTGATTAGAGGTGATAGAGTAATGAATTAACTCTACTTTGGAGGTGGTGGCATTAATTTTCATTGTGTTTTACCAAAGTTATTTGCATTTTCATAAAATCTGCCAGAACCCTGGCTTAGGGTAACTAGTGGCTTCATAAATGTAGTATCTTTTGTTTTGATGCATAACCAATCCTCATTTTGGGCAGGTATGAGGCCAAGGGTGTATAATACCTATCCATGGTATGTGCAGGGTGTCATGCAAGGTTTTTGCACGTGCTACATGATGGTTTCAGACTGTTAGGACAGTCACAGGGGCAGATTGACCGATACAATCAAGTGAAGAAGGCTTTGTTTGTTATGGTAGAGAATGTTAAGGACAGAAGGGCGTAGGGGAGTGTTGGTTGGTGTGTTTAAAACCTTCCTAAGGTGTTGGAGCAAGTGGAGTTCCCAAGGAAGGGCTTAAACCAGTGGGCTTCCAAAGATAGTAGCAGATTGTCATAGTGTGACAGAATGACAGTCATAGAAAATGTGGCCTGATGCGGGGGCAATATCTCGGATTCGAAACGTTGGATTTTTCTAAATTTTTAATATGTTGTTCTAAATCAAGTTCTTCAAAATATAACCAGAGAGATTGAGGATTTTGGAGCCTATTAAAATGTTATATACCTCTATGTATAGGTATATCTAAGAGGACAGCAAGAAGGTAACTTTGGTTTTATTTAATGAAAGTGTTGAGCATTTTTGTTTTATAAACCTAGTTTGAAGTTTAGGGGGTTGTAATGTTTTCAAATGAAATGTGGAAAGAGTATACCTTGGTGTTAGGGTATTGAGGAGGCTTAGGAGCCAAGTGTTGATCCTAGAGTTGGGTCCAAGGGAGTGAGTAGGTTATCAAAACCTTAAGAGTGCAGCCTTAGGCAATTGATGAGATGATCAATCATGATCAATGGGAGTTGTAAGGGAGAGTGTGTTTAACCTAGCATGTAGAAGGATCCTCTTGTGTGTGTCTCCTTGAGTGACTGAACCCTTGAGAGATCTAGAGTAGGGAATCCTTCTGCATCAATAATGTTCATAACTTTTTCAAATTTTTCATGTCAAGTTCTATAACTCTGATTTTCTGAAATTTCATTACCACTTAAGGGCCTATTTTGGCACACCATGATCCCACACATACTCATTCATTTTTAATTAAAATTGAAGAAGTTGAGAAAATACAACTTCAGAGATCCTAAGAACACTTGTTAGCAAAATACCTGTCACAACAGAAGATTGGAGGCAAAACACAATAATGGCTCTGAAGAAAAAGATTATCATTCAAAGAGGAAATCGATTAATGAAAAAGTACAATACAATCCTTATAAAAGGATATTAGCAACCCTAAAGGTGTGCAACCCTAAATATGTGCAAATATAAAGAAACCCTAAAGTGATATTGTGTATTAAATGCCTAAGTTTAGCTTAAGCATAGAGTATAATAGACTAATAATTAAATAAATAATTATTAGCTAAAACAAGATAACTCTGACACCCCCCCCTTAAGATGAACTTAGGGAGTATCTAAAAAACTAAATGCATGAAGCAAAAAATGCAACTACATGATGAAGGCAAAAATTTTAGGTCCCAACAACAAAACCTAATGAGGTACCCAATCACAACCAAATCTCTATGAACTGGAGAAATAGAGAAAACCACGTGGGAAAAAAACTCTACTTGTAAAAGAGATGGAAAAATCAAGTGAATGACTGAAGAAGCCTCCAAACAAGAATGTTCCAAAAAGATAGGAACAAGAGAAGAGCAAAAGAATCACTGAAGCATGAAGAACTTGCAAACACTGTCGAAGAATAATTGTTGATCCGAAGAACTTCCACTGAAATAGAAGATGATCAGGTAGAGAAGATTGTAATCTGTATGAGTTCCTTCAAATAACACTACTCGAATCAGATGGCAAACAAAGGCAAACAATTGAACTCGAAGATACAGATGACATAAAACACCAAAGCCTGAAGAGTTGATCCAACGAACCAAGGAAGCATGAGAACAATAGAAAAAACCCCCCATAATGTGGACAAGGGTGAGGGATAGGTTATGATGCATTTTCAAGTATAACCGTATGGATTTGTGTTCCTTGAAAAGCGTGCCAATGAAAAAATCATGGGCCAGATGCCCTTGTCACCAAAATAGGTCAAATTATATATCAAAATGACTAGAAACGCCCTTTGGAAGCCAACAATTGGGTCTTTTTTTGGCCCAAACTGCTCTAAAAAAAATAAATGATTTTTCTGACAAATTTCTCGAAATTCGTGCCAAAAAAGACAACCAAAAAAATGTCCAGAACCCAAATTTGTCAAAATTTGACAAATTTTATATGGGAATGGGGGGTTTTTGGGTGTTCTGAGCTCAATGGCGAGGTCTGTTTGAGCCTAATATGACCAGAAACAAAACATCTAACCCAAATCCAAATAAAAAAGTCTAAAAAAACATGAAACCCTAGCCTCCAAAAAATCTTCTAAAAAATCAGGAACAAGTAGCAACAGATGTAGGCTTTGATAACATTGTGAAAATACAACTTCAGAGATCCCAAGAACACCAGTTAGCAAAATACCTGTCACAAGAGAAGATTGGAGGCAAAATACAATAATGGCTCTGAAGAAAAAGATTATCATTCAAAGAGGGAATCGATTAATTAAACAATACAATACAATCCTTATAAAAGGATATTAGCAACCCTAAAGGTGTGCAACCCTAAAGAAACCCTAAAGGGATAATTTGTATTTAATAATTAGAATATTATTAAATACCTACAATATTATTAAATGCCTAAGTTTAGCTTAAGCGTAGAGTATAATAGACTAATAATTAAACAAATAATTATTAGCTAATACAAGATAACTCTAACAAAAATATTTTGTGTAGTATTAATTATTCATTTTTTTGTATGTAAATGACTATCAAATTTAGTTAAAAAAATTAAGATTTTTTGTTAACTCATTCATGTTATTACACTCCACTCTCTTGTTATCATTGTAAAATGTCTCTTGGCATTGATTAATTTATTCATTTCACTTGCCTAATCTACATTAAAAATTCCATATATGTCAAATGAACTATCCACATTATCAGTATAATGATAACATAAATAGTAAAGATATAAATTCCAATGCTCTATATTGGAGCTAGATATAAATTTTCTCAAAACTTCCATTGTTTGGAAAATATTTAATCTAGTGAAAACTATTGCATACATCAAACTATAAAAATCACAAACATAAGACACTTATGAACTCCATCAAATTCACCATTGTATTTAGGACACATGTCTAAAGTGATCTTAAGACCAATAAGAAATGGAATACTCACTATTTTACAATTAGTTATACTAAATTTTCATAAAATGCTATCCATTTACACTTACTCTAAATCAATTAAATCTTTATTCATATTGACCTCTATTGATCTCTACCCTAATAATATATATTTCATAGTCCCCAAGTACTTCATGTCAAATGTGCCAAAAATCAAAGCTTTGAGTTTCATAATCATCACCTTACTATTACCAATAGCAATATATCATCCATATACAATTAATTATTAGTACTAAATCATCAATAATAGTAATATAAACACAATGATCTTCCTCACTCTTAAAACTGAAAATCAATATAGAAAAATAAAAAATTGGCACCACATCCTGAGTGACTATTTTAGACCATACCATGATCATTTCAAGGTCTGTAAACCAAATTTAATTTTTCTTTCAAAGTCAAATCATTAGGTTTTTGTATATAAATCTCCTCCTCAAAATCTCCATGCAAAAAGTAGTTTTAACATACGTTTTCTCAATCTTGAATTCATAATGTACAATAATGGATAAAAAAAATCTAATAGAAGATAATTTAACTTTGAAATAAACTCTGCCAGTCTAGGAGTATCACTTGGCCATTAGTTCAGTATTGTACCACTCTAAATAACTATTTGCATTGAATAACTAAGATATCTCGCCTTACCAATTTTTGAAGATTAAGGTAATCACTTACATAGTGAGGCATACTTTAAGAAAAATATTCAAAACCACCTATTCTAAGGTTTGAGAACGTTGAATAAGAGCACAGGGGCTTCAATAGCTAGGCAATTTTATATCACATGCATTCATATTGGGGGGTTTAATATCCCAAAAATTAAAAACAATATATTGCCTATTTGGTGAAAATAGGGGGGTTTTTAATTCAAGCTATGAAAAAATACAATATTTGGTGAAAATAGGAGGGTTTTTAATTCCTGTTGTGTATTGGGAGCGGGTAACAAAAAAGGATTTTAGGGCTATTTTTTTGAAAATAGGGGGATTCTTTAGTATGCCATGAACACACGTGATATAACCCAAGTTCACTAAGTGAAGCCCCCATGAATAAGGGATAAAATTGTTGGAGTAAACAATTCTTATTGTTTATTGTTTACTATTTACTTAAGTTTTCTTAGGTGAACACATTTATTAGGTAGATGGATACTATTAGTCATAGAGGATATTGTTGAGTTCTACTTGAACTCTACTTCCTCCAGGTTTAGACACATCTCTCAACCTGGTCCACTCCTAACTGCTCTTGCCTATTTAAGCAAAGACTATTGTAAATAGTTAATAACTTATTAACTTAATGCAATATCATGTATTGAATCTCTCTTAGCTATGGTGGATGTTCTATAGATTGGCTCCTAGGTTGGGCCTTAACACCTACATAAATAACTATCATATTGGGTAATCAAGTGTGCTACCTCAAGAGAGATTCTGAGTACAACATTTCCCAATTCTCTCGTAGTTACTATGGTGAAACAATCATTAATCCTTTTCAAATTTTTATTGACTTCGAGTTAAATTTGTGGGTAAAAATCATAAATTTACTTGATATTATGAGAAAATTCTTGGGGATGTAAACTACACCGTACCTCATACTTGTAAAGACATAGAAGAGAAATGAAAACTTATAATTTTTGTTTCCTTTGAAATTTTGGCAATTAATCATGTTAATTGTCACTTATTCTCTTCCCCCAATCAATAAATTGAGTCAAAACCCATGATAGTGATAAATTAAAACATCTACTATTGAAAAGTGTTTATTTCTTTGCTTCACACTATGTTTTTGATTAGTAAAGCAATGTTAAATAGGGCATTGACCCTTAACATAGCCAAACACTATCAACATTATAATAACAACAAACAATGGCGTTGACCCATAAAATAACAACCCAAAGATAGTGAAAGAAACAACAAAATAGGGGTATGAATTGTGGAGAAAACAAGGTCAAACAGGTGAAAAAAAACTATCAAACCTTCAACAACCCAAAACCCATCTCAAGTATGGGGAGAATCAACCGAGCCAAGACAAATTTGGGGGAAGGGGGAAGATTTTCCCTTCCACCTATGATGAACCACAATCCAATAAATACTATCATTAAGACCATTAAAAGAAGGATTGGGAGGGGAGGGCCCCATAGTGTTACAATCAACATCGACAGCAGGCTGCTGCAATAAAACGACAGTAGGCTGCTGCAATAGAACATCAACAGGCTGCTACAACAAAACATCATCAGGAACAGATTCGATAGGAGTGGATCAATGATGTAGAACAAGAGCAATAGTCATAGGGCCAAAAGAGGCTAAGTCGGTAGCACCAAGGGGTTCAACAAGAGCTTCAACAACAGTAAGAGGCACATGTGAGCTCTAGGGTTCTATTGTTTTATCATCAATAATTAGATGATCTAATTTAGCTACTAGTCTACCATGTGAGCTCTAGGGTTCAATTGTACACTCCTATAAATCTTCTAAAATGATGTTTCTTGTCTTATTATCTCATATCTTCCATAACAAATTATCGAGGATTGATGAGTACTCATGTCCATAATATCTATGTACTTCATTTTGTGAGGCTTTGAAAGTAACAAATAAGGTAAGCTAGGGTATTAAGAAGGTTTTGATGAGAAACGAGGAAAAGGATTTTATCTAGGAATGAGTAGTAGATATGGTGAATGCAATTCATTAAAATGTAGATTTGAAAATGGATAAATTACAAAAATTAACAGTGGGTACTAGCAAGGGTTTCAAAAAGCTAATTAGCATTCAATATACTTAAAATATGAGCTACATTTTTCCTATATCTTACTATAGAGATCAATTGATGGAAGAACTAGAAAGACATGATATTAGAAACTACTTTCGCAATATAAATCCTTTGTTTGAATGTGTGATAATAATGATAATTGATCTAATGACCTCCTTTTAATAAATTAAATTGATATTTTTGAGCTATGCCTAAATTTTCATCAATTTAGAAATTTTGAGTGTGAATTGATAATATATTATTCACCAAACAATCTCTATTAGAGATTTTGAAAAAATTGACATCTTTTCTTATAAAACTTGTTGGGTGAATATTTCCATGATATTAAAATAATTAAATGATATTTTATTGATTTTACAAACTTTGAACCATCCAACATCGAGAGCTTAACAATATTCTTTAGGACTTTGAACCAAAAATAAACTTTATCAATTATTTCAAAGGTTCAAAAACCTTGAATACCTCTGGTATTTTACTTGACAACACTTTACAAAATTTTAAAACTTTGGACATTAGTGCCAAAAGAAAGGAAATATCATTTATTAAGAAGTTAGGAGGTTCACAAACTTGGAAAAATGTTGGCAAGAAGAACTTGTCAATTATTTGGAGAGTTTGTAAATGTAGAAATATGTCAACAAGGAGAATCTGTAAAAGTTTTGGTAAGTTTAAAAAATCAAGACATATTGATAAGGTTCAAGAAGACTCAAAATTTCTAACAAGGGAACTTCACATAAATTTATTAGCACTTTAGGGTTTTATTTTTGTAGACATCCAAATCTGTACACTTAATTAAATGAATACTTAGTGTGATCATAGAAGAAACAAAGGAAGTCAATCTGGGGGCACCATAAAATCCACACATACTACATCTAGCATAATCACTGACTCCAACAAAAGATCTTGATTTTATAGAGTTCTTTCGCAAGAAACAAATCAATTTTGTGTGGTCCTATGCAGACATGCCAGGCCTTGATCCAGAAATAGTAATGCATCATTTAATAGTAGCAGAAGGAGCCAAACTAGTAAACCAAAAGATTAGAAAGATGCATCCTCAGATCACACTATTAGTAAAAGTTGAACTCAAAAATCTATTAGATGTGGGTTTCATAAGACCCATTGACCATGCAAAATGGATCTCCAACCTAATACCAATGGCAAAACCAACTGGGGGCATCTGTATCCGTACAGATTTTAGAGATCTAAACAAAGCATGTCCTAAAGATGACTTCCCTCTTCCAAACATTGATATGATCGTGGACCTCGAAGCAGGACATGCAAAGCTATCACTCATGGATGGCTTTTCAAGATACAACAAGATATAGATTGCTCTAGAGGATCAACACAAAACAACTTTTACATGCCCATGGGGTACATATTGTTGGAATGTAATGCCATTTGGTCTCAAGAATGCTATCACCACATATCAAAGGGCAATGACTACTATCTTCCACGATATGATGCATACATTGATGGAAGACTATGTGGATGATTTACTAGCTAAATCATTAACCAAAGAGGGTCACCTCACTGTAAAGGACAAAATCTTCAACAGACTAGAGCAATATAATGTATGCCTAAATCCAAAGAAGTGTGTCTTCGGGGTAACCTTTGGGAAGCTCCTAGGATACATTGTCTCAAACAAAGGAATTGAGGTTGATCCCGCAAAGGTCAAAGAAATTATGGACATGCCACCTCCTAGGAAAATCAGTCAATTAAGAAGATTACAAGGAAGGCTACAATCAATCTGGCGGTTCATTGCACACTTGGCCGACAAATGTCATCCCTTCACACATTTGCTTCACAAGAATGTTCATTTCAAATGGTAAGAGAATTGCCAGTAAACATTCTAGTAGCTAAAGGACTACCTAATGACACCATTGTTACTAACGCCACCATCTCCAGATAGGCCCTTATTGTTATACATATCAACTACAACTGCAACCTTAGGCGTCTTACTCGCACAACATAATGCAAAAGGCAAAGAATCTACATTATACTAAATTTATAGAACATTGGTAGGGTATGAACTTAATTATACTGGTGTAGGAGCACCCTTATAAGGTCTTCCTCCATTTGATTTTGTTGGGATTTTGCTTCTTTAAGAAGCCATGTAAATGTAATAAGAGCCAAGAGCTCATTGGTCTCTTTAGATCCTAGTTTAGGTCCTAGGTTCACAAGTCTAGGTTGAGTTTTCTTATGGAGTAGAGGGTATGTGTACCCATTGACGAGTTTGGGGTCCTTTTAGCATGGTTGTCTCTATAGGATAGCCCAATGTAGGCCTAAAAGTCAAGAAAAGCAACATTGCAAAAGTTGCTCAAAAGTTGCAAAAAGTTGCATGATAGCTTTTCAAAGTTGTCATGCAACTTTTCCACCTAATAGGTCATAACCTTAGATTGGTGTGGAGAACCCTAACCTTGGCACACAAACCGATGCAAAGATATTATATATTGTTGCAAACCCTAAAATGAGGGTTGGATGTCAGAATGTACGACCAAAAAGAAAAAGACCTTGACTGTGACTGTGTTTTGGTTGCCAATCGGCACAAATGGAGCAATGAAGGATTGTTAATGGATTGTTCTGGAACTTAAATTGTATTGGGAGTCTTTTTTAGAGTTGACACATTCATTTTGAGCACTTAGATTAAGTTTTTTTTCCAAGTTTTGGTGTGTTTGTAAATACTTTGCAAATTTCTTCTTTGTTGTCCAGTTTTGGACTGTTTTGTGTAAATGGGTTGACAACTCCTATCCCCATTGTGGAAACACCATGAAACCATGGGGAATAGGAGTGCAAACCCTGTATAGTATCTTAGAGGAAGCAGGGCCCTTGAAGATGCAGGAAATCCTTTCAAAGACCCACTCCTAGGTGAGACTAGATTGTGCCCGACTAGGAAGGGTTAAGGTTGCAGAGGTCCATGAGAGAAAGGAAGGACAAGAAGGGAGGAACCCTTTGGAGGAGTTGAAGAGGGGTGTGTGGAGAACCATTGGTGAGAAGGAGGAGCTTCCACCAATCCAGACAAGGTGGTGAAGATAGCAAACCATCACTGTGACCCTGGCAGGCCTAAAAACCCTCAAAAACCCCTAAATTCACCTAGGGCAGTGTACAGACACTTGGAGGCCCAAAACTAAGAAAATATTTGAGCCTTTTCCAAATGAATAGCAGTCCCTTTAGGAAGCTTCACAATTTTGGGCATCATTTGCAAGAGGGAGCCCTAAAAGTCCAGAATGGAGGCCTAATTGAGCACATTCCTTGTAGCCCTATTTTGTAGGAAAGAAGCAAAATAGTGAGATCAGTAACAAATAGGAAGGTAAAAACCTCTTGGGGGCACATGATGGATGGAGAACTATGTCAAAGGCCTGTCCTATCCTTGCTAGGACCTGAGAAGGTGTAGGAAGAGTTAAACCCTTATTAGCCTATGTGAGGGTTTTTGAAGCTTGTGAGTAGGTGAGACCTTAGGAGAAGCATCACATGTTGTTGGTGGGTGGATTGGGAAAGCTCAGGGGATTCCATAAGAAAGGGAATTCCTAGAGACCCTAGGGTGTGGTTGGAACACCTGGTGATCCAAGGAGAGGATCAAAGAGCATAGACTAGGCTAGTCTATCCCATACCCATTCCCATCAGATTGGTATCAGAGCAAGTTAAAGATTTGGTGGACCATGCATGTCTCTATACTCTGGTGAATCAGTAGGGGAGAACATAATGGTCACTAATGCAGAGCTGGCTAGGGAGGTAGAAGAACAAAAGGAGAAAAATAGACTCCTTGAAGATGCTATGAGTGAGATAAGGAACAAGCTACAAGAAGTGGTTGATCAAAGAGCACAAGAACTCTAGGGTGTGGACGCTAGTGACAGAGGCAAGAAAGCTATTGATCTAGATGACATCATACCTGAACCAGACCCCTTCATCAATGAAGAACCTTTTGTAAAGGCCATCAAGGCTTTGAATACAAAAGCTTTTGAAGGATTGCCACATTTCAGTGGAATGATGGACATTGACACCGTCATGGAATGCATTGAGGGTATGGAGAACCACTTTGAGTGTGAAGGTGTGACAGAAGCTCAAAAGGTTAAGGTTGCCAAATCAAGACTAAGGGGGGCAGCCTTGACATGGTGGAAGTAATTGCAAGAGGAGAGAATTAGCATGGGAAAGCTATATATTGCAAACTGGAAGGCCATGGTGAGTAAGATCAAGGAGAACTATTTGCCAGAGGATTATGAAGTCCAACTTCATAAGAAGAGACATGGATTGAAGCAGAAAGACCTTGATGTGGCCTCCTACATAGAGGAGTTTCAAAAGCTTTGTCTTAGATCCAAGGTCCAAGAAGAGGAATCTATCAAGGTGGCTAGGTATCTAAGTGGCCTAAAGTGGAGCATCCAAGAGGAGATAAGCCTATGAAATCCTACCACTATCCAAAAGTGTCATCAGCTTGCTACTAAAGTGGAAGAGAGGAACAAAAGGAAGGGAGACTCCAACCATAGGGGTAGAGGCAGAGGTAGAGATCAAATGAATCACCAAGGTGGTTACCAAAGCAAGGCAAGTGAGCAAAGGAATCAAGGAGAGTCCAAGTTGATTGAACATAACAGTGAAACCAATCTTAGAGGAGGTCATTCTTGAGGAAGAGGTGCACAAGGGGGCCCAAATAGGAGCAGAGGTACCAGCAGGGGTAATTCCTACTTTGCAACCATGAAATTCTACAATTGTGGTCAATTGGGACACCTAGCCTATAGATGCCCTGACAAGCCTACCTCATCAAATAGTGGAAAGAGGGTTGCTTATGCCCATGAAGACACATCAAGCAAGAAAACACCTGAGGTGGACCATATTGAATAAGAGATTGGAGAAAATCTAATGTTCAATAGAGTCTTGATAAGACAGTCGATTAATGATGAACCTAATCATAGGAGAGCATTGTTTAGGGTGAGATGCAAAATCCTTGGTAAGGTTTGCAATGTGATAGTTGATTCAAGGTCAACTGATAACATCATATCAGATGAGGCAGCCAAGAAGTTGAAACTCACAAAGATACCCCACACTAGCCCTTACAAGGTGACATGGTTGAATCAAGGACAAAGTGTGCTTGTCAATGAACAGACTTGGGTAGTGTTCTCTATTGGAGGATACAAGGATAAGATCCTTTGTGATGTTTTACCCATGGATGCTTGTCATCTGCTGCTAGGTAGACCCTGGCAATTTGATAGGAAGATGATCTATGATGGAGAGGAGAACTCCATTTCCTTCAAGAAGGACATCAGAACCTATAAGATTCAACCTCTAACAGAGAATGATGAGGGAACCTCAAGAACACCTAGTGTCTTACTTAATACTGGTAAAGAGTTCTTACACCTGCTACATGAAGAGGAGACAATGGGATGTGCCATCTTTGTGAAGCCAAAGGAGGAGGAAGATAAGTTGCAAACAGAGGTACCTAAGGAAGTAAAGCAAATGTTGCAAGAATATAAAGACATAGTGAGTGATGGAGCACCTACAACACTTCCACCAAGAAGGTCTATAAGCCATCAAATAGACTTTGTCCTTGGTGCATCCCTACCCAATAAAGCAGCATACAAGCTCACACCTGATCAAAACAAGGAGGTGGCAAGGCAAGTGCAGGAGTTGTTGGATCAAGGACTGATCAAGAAGAGCATCAACCCATGTGCAGTCCCAGTAGTACTAGCAACAAAGAAGGGAGGCAAGTGGAGACTTTGCACTGATTCAAGGGCAATCAATAGGATCACCATAAGGTATAGATTTCCTATTCCTAGAATAGAGGATTTGATGGACTGTTTAGGAGGTGCCATGTATTTTACTAAGTTGGACCTTAAAAGTGGTTATCATCAGATTAGGATTAAGGAGGGTGATGAGTGGAAGACCACTTTTAAGACCACAGAAGGGTTGTATGAATGGCTTGTGATGCCATTTGGACTTACCAATGCCCCAAGCACCTTCATGAGGTTGATGAATGAGGTGTTGAAGAAATTCACAGGCAGATTTGTGGTGGTGTACTTGGATGACATACTCATCTATAGCAGAACCAAAGAGGAGCACCTAGAACATTTGAGGTTAGTCCTAGAGAGGTTGCATGAAGAGAAGTTGGCAATCAACTTAGAGAAGTGTGACTTTCTGAAGCAAGAGTTAGTCTACTTGGGGTTTGTGGTGTCTAAGGGAACCTTGAAGATGGATCCAAGCAAAGTGGAGGCAATCTTGAATTGGCCTGCCCCTAAAACAAGGACTGAAGTTAGGAGTTTCCATGGTTTAGCCCAATTCTATAGAAAGTTTGTGAGGAACTTCAGTGGCATATGTGCACAAGTACTTGACACCATAAAAGGAGGCCTTAAAACTAAGTTCAAATGGACTGAGCAAGCTGATGAATCATTCCAATTATTGAAGTAAGAAGTAGCCACAAAACCCATCCTACTCTTACCTACTTTTGACAAGCTATTCACATTGGAATGTGATGCAAGTGGAATTGCAGTAGGGGGTGTATTGAGTCAAGAGGGAAGGCCTGTGGCATTTTTCAGTGAGAAGCTTAATGAGGCAAAGAAGAGGTATTCAACATATGATCTAGAGTATGCACTAGTTCAGTCTCTCAAGAAGTGGAGGCATTACCTACTCCCAAAAGAATTTGTGGTGTTCACTGATAACCAAGCTTTGAGTTACATTAACACTCAAGAGAAGCTTAGCAATAGAAATTTGAAATGGATGGAGTACCTCCAATCCTTTACCTTTACCATGAAGCATAAAAAGGGGCAGCTTAACAAGGTGGTAGATGCTTTAAGTCGGAAGTTGTTGACTGTCCAAGAATTACAATTGCAGAGCATAGGGATAGAAAGTTTCAAGGATCTCTATGAAGAAGATGAGGACTTCTCATTAGCCTACAAGGTTTGCAAGGAGTTTGAGAATCATTTTCATGGTGAGTATGCAAATTACACTCTTCAATATGGTCTCTTGTTCAAAGGCAATCAGTTATTTGTGCCTAGAGGATCCATGAGAGAAAATCTCATACAAGAGAAACACAATGGAAGTCTAAGTGGACACTTTGGAATCAATAAAACTTTGGATCTAGTACAGAGGTACTACCATTGGCCTAGGTTGCCAAGGGATGTGAGAAGGTATGTGGAGCAATGTGGTGTGTGTCAAAGGGCAAAAGGAGGATCAAGCAATGCAAGCCTCTATCAGCCATTACCGGTCCCAAATAGGCCTTGGGAGTGTGTGAGCATGGACTTTGTGGTAGGACTCCCCAAGACAAAGACAGGTATGGATAGCATCTATGTGGTGGTAGACAAATTTTCTAAGATGAGCCATTTTATTCCATGTAGAACTACTCATGATGCTATTTATATTGCACATCTCTTCTTTAAGGAGATTATAAGGATTCATGGACTCCCATTAAGTATTATTTCAAATAGGGATAGCAAGTTCATGGGCCATTTTTAGCAAACCTTATGGAGAAGACTAGGGACTAATTTATCATTTAGCTCAGCTTACCATCCACAAACTGATGGTCAAACTGAAGTCATTAACAGGGTGTTAGGCAACTTGTTGAGGTGTCTAACCAAGGAGTATGGGTAGACTTGGGATCTAGTTATTCCACAAGCTGAGTATGCCTACAATGACAGTGTAAATAGGACCACTAGAAGGAGTCCTTTTGAGGTTGTCTATGGCAGACATCCAAGAGGGGTGTGTGAACTAAGAGAACTTGGTTCCATGGAGATGAAGAGTGGGCAAGCAGAGGACTTCACTCAAACCATCAAGGAAGTCCAAGAACAGGTCAAGAGAGCCATCCTAGAGTCTACTCAAAAACTGAAAGCTAAAGTGGATGAAAAAAGGAGAGAGGTTCAGTTCAAAGTGGGTGACCATGTGACGGTCCATCTAAGTAAAGCTAGAATGCAAAGTGGCAAGCCTACTAAGCTACAAATGAAGAGGGTAGGACCTTGTAGAATTCTGTACAAATATGGTGAGAACGCCTACAAGGTGGATCTTCCTTCAGATTTGGCTATATCACCAATCTTCAATGTTGCTGATATGATATTATATAAAGGTGAAATAGCAGGGCAAACTGAGAATCAAGCCAACGTGTTGCAGGACTTGGATGTGAATGCCTTACCTCAAGTGAAGCAGCCCTTAGCAAAGGAGATCTTGGAGTCAAGGGTGAAGAAGTCTACTAGACACCAGGTCTACATGGAACACTTGGTGAAGTGGGCAGGTCAACCTGAGTCTGAAGCCACTTGGGTTGAAGAGGGCAGGTTCAAGAAACTTGGTATTGACCCGGCTCTCATCTCTCCCCTAGTCCCTTAATTCTATGTAGAGGGGGAGTATGGTGCAGGAGCACCCTTATAAGGTCTTCCTCCATTTTATTTTGTTGGGATTTTTCTTCTTTAAGAAGCCATGTAAATGTAATAAGAGCCAAGAGCTCATTGGTCTTCTTTAGATCCTAGTTTAGGTCCTAGGTTCACAAGTCTAGGTTGAGTTTTCTTTTGGAGTAGAGGGTATGTGTTCCCATTGATGAGTTTGGGGTCCTTTTAGCATGGTTGTCTCCATAGGATAGCCCAATGTAGGCCTAAAAGTCAAGAAAAGCAACATTGCAAAAGCTGCTCAAAAGTTGCAAAAAGTTGCATGACAACTTTTCAAAGTTGTCATGCAACTTTTCCACCTAATAGGTCATAACCTTAGATTGGCATGGAGAACCCTAACCTTGGCACACAAACTGAGGCAAAGACATTATATATTGTTGCAAACCCTAAAATGAGGGTTGGATGTCAGATTGTATGGCCAAAAAGAAAAAGACCTTGACTGTGACTGTGTTTTGGTTGCCAGTCGGCACAAATGGAGCAATGAAGGATTGTTAATGGATTGTTCTGGAACTTAAATTGTATTGGGAGTATTTTTTAGAGTTGACACATTTATTTTGAGCACTTAGATTAAGTTTGTTTTCCAAGTTTTGGTGTGTTTGTAAATACTTTGCAAATTTCTTCTTTACTGTCCAGTTTTGGACTGTTTTGTGTAAATGGGTTGACAACTCCTATCCCCATTGTGGAAACACCATGAAACCATGGGGAATAGGAGTGCATACCCTGTACAATATCTCAGAGGAAGCAAGGACTTTGAAGATGCAGGAAAGCCTTTCAAAGACCCACTCCAAGGCGAGACTAGACTGTGCCCGGTGAGGAAGGGTTAAGGTTGCAGAGGTCCGTGAGAGAAAGGAAGGACAAGAAGGGAAGCACCCTATGGAGGAGTTGAAGAGGGGTATGTGGAGAACCATTGGTGAGAAGGAGGAGCTTTCACCAATCCAGACAAGGTGGTGAAGACAACAAACCATCATTGTGACCCTGGCAGGCCTAAAAACCCTCATAAAAACCCTCAAAAACCCCTAAATTCACCTAGGGCAGTGTACGGACACTTGGAGGCCCAAAACTAAGAAAATATTTGAGCCTTTTCCAAATGAATAGCAGTCCCTTTGAGAAGTTTCACAAGTTTGGGCATTGTTTGCAAGAGGGAGCCCTAAAAGTCTGGAATGTAGGCCTAATTGGGCACATTCCTTGTAGCCCTATTTTGTAGGAAAGAAGCAAAATAGTGTGATCGGTAACAAATAGGAAGGTCAAAACCTCTTGGAGGAACATGAATGGATGGAGAACTATGTCAAAGACCTGTCCTATCCTTGCTAGGACCTGAGAAGGTGTAGGAAGAGTTAAACCCTTATTAGCATATGTGAGGGTTTTTGAAGCTTGTGAGTAGGTGAGACCTTAGGAGAAGCATCACATGTTGTTGGTGGGTATATTGGGAAAGGTCAGGGGATTCCATAAGCAAGGGAAGTCCTAGAGACCCTAGGGTGTGGTTGGAACACCTGGTGATCCAAGGAGAGGATCAAAGAGCATAGACTAGGCTAGTCTATCCCATACCCATTCCCATCAGATACCCCTATTGAACAAGCTTGTCCAGCAGTAATTTTGGTAGCCACCAAATTGAGGCACTATATGTTGACACACAAGATACAACTCATTGCCAAGATAGATCAACTCAAGTATCTATTCAGTAAAGCAGCACTAACAGGCCATTTGGCAAAGTGGTTTATGCTCCTCAGTGAATTTGACATAGAGTATGTGGACCGAAAAGAAATAAAAGGGCAAGTCATTGCAGATCAGTTGGTCGAAGCACCACTCATAGGATACCATCCGCTCATCTCAAATTTTTGATATGAGAAAATCTTCACAATCCAGCCAACACGCCAATGGAAGTTATATTTTGATGGCTCATACACCAGACATGGTTTAGGAGCTGGTATTCTCTTCATCACACCTCAAGGTGGCAGCATTCCAAAATCATATCGGTTTACATTCCCATGCACTAACAACATAGTAGAATATGAAGCCTTGATCATAGGACTACGTATGGTCATGTAGTGGAACTTAAAAGAGCTACATGTCTATGGCGATTCACAACTGGTAATCTAACAGGTCAATGATGAATACCAAACTAAGAATGATAAGCTCATGCCTTACAATAAAATGGTTGATAGCTTCAAAGAACTATTCACAGCTATCACTTTTGAGCAGATTCCTCGAGATTAGAACTGAGCTGCAGACGCAATGGATACAATAGCCTCTCTCCTCGATCTACCACATAATTCAACATGCAATGAGTTCTTAGTTGAACATCTTTGGATCCCCGCTTATGATATCCTGAAATCTGAGATGGTATGTAAACTCGTCGGTCCCGATTCCCCATTGTATGGAGAATTTTATGCTTACCTACGCGATCAAATCCTTCCACCTAACTAATCAAACAACCAACAAAAAACCTTCATACGCCAATATGCTCGATACACCATCATTGTTGAAACCCTATATCGATGAGGTCTCAATGGTACTCTCCTCCGATGCCTAGAGCAAGTTGAGGTGACCAAAGCTTTAGAAGAAGTACATGAAGGTATCTGCAGAGCTCATTCAAGTGGCCCTTCGTTGGCTAAAAAGATCATGCGTTCAGGATACTATTGGCCCTTTATGGAAAAAGACTCCTACTACTTTGTCAGAGAGTGTAAGAACTGCCAAGTTCATGGAGATCTGAAACATGCCCCAGTGCAAGATTTTCAACCTATCACAACACCATGGCCCTTTTGACAGTGGGGACTTGACCTTGTGGGTCAAATCCATCCATCTTCATCCAACGATCACAAATTCATCATTACCGTCATAGAATACTTCACAAAGTGGATTGAAGCTGTTCTGCTTACCCAAGTCACTGGCAAGCAGATCGCCTCGTTCATCCTCAATTACATCATCTGTTGGTATGGTGTACCCATGTCCATCATCACAGATAATGGGCTTTCTTTCAAAAATCAAGATGTTCGTGAACTTTGTGAGAAGTTTCATATCCAACACTATTTCCCCACCTCATATTACCCACAAGGTAATGGTCAAGCAAAAGCCTCAAACAAAAACATATTGAGGATCCTTAAGAAGACAATCAATGATGTCAGTCATGATTGGCATATTCGTCTGAATCCTGCACTATGGGCATATCGAACCAATATTTTAACCCCTATAGGTGCAACCCCATACTCACTTGTATATGGAGAAGAGGCTATCTTGCCTATTGAGGTTGAATTACCATCTCTACAAGTTTCCTTGCACAATTTAATTACTGATGAAGAGTATCGGGTGTCACGTCTTCAGGACTTGCAACTGCTTGATGAAAAGCGACAAATTGTCTACCATCACCTAAAATCCTATCAGCAACGCATGAGCAGAAGTTGTAATCATAGGGTAAAACCTCACGCATTTGAGGTAAGAGATCTTGTTCTCATAGATAATCCTCGCAATCAACCAAATTGAGAACACCGAGGCAAATTTGAATCCAATTGGCTAGGTCCATATGTCATCACTGCAGTCTTCGGGTTTGGGGCATATCAGTTAGCAACTTTAGAAAGAGAACCACTAGCAGATCCCATCAACAACATGCATCTCAAAAAGTTTCATACATAAGCTATGCAGAGCATCGGGCTCATCAAATATCAGAAAATTTAATTAAATAATAATAAATAAATAAAATTTAAAAAGTCTTGAACAAAATACAAAAAAATAAAAAAATCAAGAAAACAATAAAGAAAAATCATTCATCCAAACGGTGAAAACCACTCCGGTGGTGCCTTGGGTAACTATGGTGGTGAAAACCTAGTAAACAAGCACCATTCATAAAGGTTGTTGCTCCATTGTCTTTCAGACTTGTTGCAATCACATCCATTGCATCCATTCATCCATCATTTATATCATGGCTTGTTATTGATCTACAATCAAGGTTATTTCCTCATGTGTCCCATGTCACGCTTTCATACCGACACTTAATTGGGGGTAATGTTCTTAACCTAATGATGGGAGTGGATTCTCCATGCTTGTGATTCGTTGAGTTACTCATTCAAAACGTCTTGAAATAATACCAAAAACATTTGAAAAATGTCCCGAAGAAAACACAAACAACATTCAAAAATCCAAAAACATGACAAAAACATCCAAAACAATTAAAAAACATTGCAAAAAAAACTGTTCCTTATACATAAACATCTCAAAAGACACAAAACAACATTTTGAGCTTCTCAAATGATGACTACCTATCAAATCAACCAACAAATCAAACATCTGAGCACAACCGTCTTCACAAGGATGTATCCTTCCTTACAAACCAGACATGGTAACATCTTTCTTTGACAAGAAAATTATGTTTGGTTGATCGACACTTTGTCATTTTTTTGCATTTATATCAGGTTCCTACACTACTCTAGGGTATCCACAAGTGATTAGAGTGGTCGGGATGGTTCATGATATCTTTTTTCTTTGTTTTCTATCTGCGGATTGTTCCAATGAAGTTATGGGGCATGTATTAATGGTGTCTACGTGGGAAGTGCACTAAGCTACGCGAACCTATGCAAAAAAACTGTCATGGATCACTATGGCTTATTGACTACAACGTATACCTTGACCATTTGTATATGAACCAGAATGGAGGGAAACTTTCCTTGTTTACGGTGTTTTCTTATAGGTGAAACACTCAACCTTGGTATTTGATACCTCCGCCAAGATCAGTACTACCATGCTTGATTAAGAAATTCAGCATTATGAATAGACCATGGATCACCGGTTTCATCTTATTTGTATATATTGCATTCCATCCATCCATAAATCCATATCGCTACATATCATTCATACATAGTCATGACAATGGATACTCCATTTTGAAACTCTTACATAGGAATGGGTACTAGGTCCTCCATACCTTCTATCTAACATTGAATCCCCCCCCCCTCACCCTCCCTGTCTAGGTCATCATCATATTTGCATACCCTGCATCGTTTCCCATCAAACCAATCAAGCCACGCTCATCCCCATCCATCTCTAAAAGGAGGGGTTGTGTAACCTATCTTACCTAGGTTATCCTATAAGTAAAGCAAGTTACTATGTCTACATAGGTACATTGACTCACGCACACCTAGACTACAACAGGCATTTACATCAATTGCCTAGTCTAAATAGGTACGCTAAGTCCAACAAACACCACAAACAACCTAAAACGCAGATACTATCAATTGATCAACCAATCAAACACAATAAAAATAGATAATTACATCAATTGTCTAAGTCTCAATGCGTATTTTGCTTCAGATACCTTGACTTCATCGGGCAATTATATCAATTGTCTAAGTCTCATCAAGTCAATTTGACTCACTTACTCAGACTTTATCCTATCCAAGTGAACAACTGACATCAAATGTCATGATTTGACTAAAACCGAGGCAATTCAACCAATTCCATCATACTATCCAAAATAGTATTGATCAATTGAACAACATCAATCAAATGCACCACAATACCGCATTTGCATCGTATCTCCTACATGACCTAAGGGTACTTACCAAATTCCCATTATTCTCTACTCCTCATCATTCACCCTCATTCATTCCAAAATCCCTCATTTTCCCAATGCCTAATTTTCTTAAAATTTTCGAGAGATCGCCCAAATTTTTGAAATTTCGTCCCATCTCTCAAGGGGGTATACCTCACTACCAACCTAGTGCATGTTGGGGCATGTACCATGTTCCTTGTTTTTCTTTGAAACGATGTGATAAATCGCACTATTTCAAAGAGGGGCAAATGTAGACATCCAAATTTGTCCACTTAATCAAATGAATACTTAATATTTATTTGATTATTTAACCATTGATCAACAATTAATTAAATTAATTCATCTTAACCCTCTTCTCCTATTAGTTAAATAAATTATTCAATTTATTTAATTTAATTCATTAAACCATGTTCTAACAATTAATTAAATAAATAAAGCATATTTGTTTAATTAAACCATTATTCAATTTATTTAATTTAATTCATTAAACCATGTTTTGACAATTAATTAAATAAATAAAGCATATTTGTTTAATTAACCCCTCTCCACATTTAAATAAATCAACATTTATTTAAATCCCTAAAATCCTCTCTCTCACATTTAAATAAATAAATATTTATTTAAATCTCTAAAACCCTCCCACTTGCATTCTCCTACAAATGCAGGTTGCACAATTTTAGTTGAAATAAATGAATTTTATTTTAATTAAAATCCCCTTTTATCCTCACCCACTTGCTCACTAACCTCCTTCTATATTCTTCTAACCCCCCTTCTAGATTCTTCTAACCCCCTTTCTAGATTCTTCTAACTCCTTCTAATTAGCCTAATCCCCCTCCTAATAATTTGCACATTCCTTAAGAAATTGGTCACTTCTCAAAAATATGCTTTGTGTCTCCAACAATTTACCCTCCAAAGTCTTCAATAACCATTAATGGTTAACTCAAACTCAACCCTTGGTTAGAGACTTTCTCTCTAACTCAAACATCCCTTTAACTCACGAGTCTCTTCAAGCATTCATTGCTTTGACCATGGCTATCCCTTTAACTCTTGCACAAGAGTTTATCCATTGGATAAAATCATTACCCTTGGATAAAAGCTTTATCCACTAACTCAAGCCTAACCAAACCCTCCTAGGGTAACCCTCATGCCATCTCAAGCATTCAATGCTTCTTCCATCTCCTCTCAAGGCCTCTCATAGTGACACTTGTCATCGCTACATTGGGTTGAAAACCATCACATGGATCACAAACCCATCAATCCTAGCCCTTCACAAGCTCACTCAAGCCACCCCATTCAATCAACATTTTCCCCTATAAAAGGACCTCATTCCTCAAGAAAAGGGGGAGCATTAGAGTATTGTTACTATACTCGCATAGCATTACTAAGTTTCTCATAGCAACTCTAGTTTGTGCCTTTTCATAATTCATAGAGCTACATTCTCAACCACACTCAATACTCCATTTGCCATCCATGGTTTTATGTGAGAAGCTGAGAGCTGCAATCAAGCAAGGCTTTTTGGATCTTGGAGAGGAGAGGAGCAAGGAAGAGCCAACATCATCAAGCATAGGGAGGACTATTAGAGTTGTCTAGTTCTTTATTTTCCTGTTTGCTTTTTTACTAATCTTTCTTGATATGCTTTTGAAATGGATTCATCGTCATGTTATGCTTATGGTTGAAAGTTTACTAACATGATTTCCTTGTGATTGTCCACTAATCCCTTTTTCATAGCTGTAGACACCCAAAATTGTCATGTCTAATTAAATAAATATTATTTATTTAATTATCTAAGCTTAATTCTTCTATTAATTAAATAAATCTGTATTTATTTAATTAATTCATTTATCCTCTTCTAGCCTTATTTCTCATTCAAATAAATACATTTATTTATTTAAATTATCCTTTTCCTAAATTAAATAAATATTCTTATTTATTTAATTATCCCACTTCTTCTATTAATTAAATAAATATTTATTTATTTAATTAATTCATTAACCTTTTCTACCCATGACACATGTCATTCATCTCTTAATTCATACACTACCTACCCCTTTCATTATTTTATTATTTCTTTTACCTACCCTCTAATCATAGCCGACCTCCTTTTACACCTCTCAATCTTATCCCTCCATTTCATATAGTGTCTTCTATATAAGGAGATGCTTCCTTCATTATCAACCCTAATCGATCTATGCATTCTAATCATCTTTTATGCACTTGACTACACTACGATCCTACTAGCAACCACATTCCGTTCTTTGTTGAGCTCTTGTGCACATAAAATCTGAGAGCAAATATATCAAGCAAGATCAATGGAGATCCAAACCCTATTGGACATGTGATGGTATAATCTTTGTGATTTCATTTGATTTGCATTGTCTTAGGTAATCTTCATATGTTATGGTGGATCTTTGTTGTTGTTAGGCTAGGGTTTTGTGGTTGAATCTATTTAGCCTTTCAATATCATTATTGTTGTTATCCATTTTCACCATATACAATAGCATCAATTTTTATAAAGATTTCTTAAGACAAACATTTTACTAAATTTTGAAAAAAAATGGACCCAAATTTTTTGATAAATTACTATTTGGAATCTTCATTAGCCCCATCTTTAGTAGCATATAATTTATCAACACCATCACTTTAGTAACCACTATTCTAAACTTCATCAGTTGATAATGATGGAATTCACTAGCAAGCATCTTGAATAGCAGAGGGACTCCACAATTTGGTAGTGGATATCTAAGGATTTTTAGACTCAAATTCTATAATAAATGTTGATATAAGGATATCGACCAATGGCTATTGTTGAGCACTATCAATAGTCAATAAATCTAATGGAGCAAGAGTATGCACTTGACTCAACAAATATCATTGTCTCATGTTAGTTGTCCAAGGTTGATTATGATATGCTACATGTATCATGTCAAACCTAAAGTTGTAATCTTCTTGAATGGTGAGAGTATTGCATGTACAACTAGAGGATTTTGGGGCTTAACTTGGATAGTTATGTATACAAAGAAAATAAATTTCATAAATATTTAAGGAAATATATTCTATGAATTTAAATCAAATAAGAATTATACAATAATTGGTATAGTTCTAATGTTGTTGCTATAGGTTAATAGTAAACTAACTACGAAAAGTAAATCTAGCTAATATTGGTTAAATCTTTAAATTAAAAAATTTAAAGTGTAGCTACAGTTCACCTTATGTGGGCCCTTGATTGGGCCAACTAACTAAATCAAATTCTCTTATAACTCATCACACAAGATTAACTAATATTGATTTAGTTATTTTTAATTTAGATGCTAAAAAAACTAATATAGACTTGTAGTTAAAATATGTCTCTCTAGATATGTTGAATCTTTAGGATATATACTAACTCTTTCTTCTAAAAACTTAGTGGACTCTTCATTAATGTGCTACACTTGTGTACTCACTACTTTTGATATAGGAGGACTATATTGTTTTAGAAATAAATATGCAACTACAAGACTAAGTGTAATTAATCTTGAGAAATAAAAACCCTAATACAACATTACAACTATTGCATGGGAGAAATGAGTTTATTTGAAGAACAAAGATGAGTGATGTAGCCCATTTAATTCTCGCTTGATTATTGTTAAATAATTGCAATAATATCTTCCACCAATTAGACACTCTCATCTACTTCTCTAGGTTTCCTCAACACGCGTAGAAGAAGAGATTATTGTTGATCTACCATTACTCGTGGCTTTGGTTATAAGAAATTACACCTTTAGCTATCGGCATGCTACAATCTTGGCTACATGTTGTCTTTCTTACTTGTTGAATGTAGAAGTTAGCTTCCAAAACAGTTTTACTCTAAGATCATTATAAAAAATAATGTGTTATAATATCTTGAAAATAAAATTGTCTTAACACATATACATTCATTGAAACATTATGCATCTTTAAATATAGTTCTTTTACTCAAGTATTAACATGACTATTAAGTATAGGATATAAATATCTTTGAAATAGAAAATTGGATTAATAAATGGGGACGATTGCGAGGCCCATCAGTTATGTCTTTAACATGTTTAGTGGTGTGATCAATTAGATGAGGAAGTGATACCTTGTGGTTGTTTTGTCTACCATAAAGGTAGAATATATGACAACTAATAATCTTGTAAGGAGACCATTTAAATTCAAATATTATGTTCAATTGTAGGTTGAGTATATTGGACTAGTTTAAGTTGGATGTGATAGTCAAAATTCCATAAACTTTGCAAAGAACCTAACTTTTCATGCTTAAAAAAGGCACATTGTTGTACACTATTATTTTATTTTTATCATAATGGATGATAAGAAAGTGATTCTTTAAAAGGTTGACAATTTGGAGAATATTATATGGGTTCACCGAAATGTAAAGAAATGTATTGTATATCTTAAAACATGAGAATGTGGATTCTTGAATGAAGTTGAGGACCAAATATGTGGAAGTAAGAAGAAAAACCAAATATATGGCCAACTTCTTATGTCTAAGACTTACCAAATATGTGTTCCTTTCTATATAATTGAGTGGCTAGGTATTTTTTTTATATTCACTATCGTGGAATCTGGAGGTGTCCTTGCCGAAGCAAGACTAATCCCCCAGTGTGTACAACCCACTCACAAGGTAGCAACACACACAGAGTTAACACAGCCGGGGACTCGAACTCAAGACCATGGGGAGCATACCCACGCCTTAAGTTGCGATCCACGACCGGGTGAGCTAGGGCCGAAGCCCTTAAGTGGCTAGGTATTTGGTTGCAACGGACTACGTATCTAATCCCTACTAGATAAATTTAGTACAAAAAAATAACCAACACATATCTTGTGTATAGAACTAGATATTTGGTCACGATTCATTCTTCTTAGGACTAAGTTTTCAATCTTGGTCCCAAATATCTAATCTAGGTAGATATCTAGTCCTACTCATACAAACATGAACTTCACATGTGGTATTATCTATTGCTTCTACTAATATGTGGGATATGCTCACTTAAGTGCATATATTTGTGTATGAAAACTTTGTTGTGCTAAAAATAATGTTTAGGGATTCCTCATAGGCAAAAGTTTAATGACTTTGAATACACACATACACATAATGATTCAATATGCATAGTTTTCAATTTGATGCTTGCTAATTAAATAATATAGTGTGATTTCCATGTGTGAACCTTGATTTCTCCCAATGATAATTGATACTTCAATCTAACTATGACCTAAGAGATTTCTACAAATGCAAGTCCTTAGTCACTCAACTCAAAATATTTAGTATGCACATGTCAAAGAGAGAATGATTATATTTTTTGGAAATGCCAAACTTGAGAATGGAAGTTTCAAATTTCAAATATAATAAACTACAATATGTCATAATTTTATATTTGATGCTTGCTAATTAAATAGTACAATGTGTTTTCCATGTGTGAACCTTGATTTCTCTCAATGATGTTGGATTCCCTCAATCTAAAAATGACCTAAGAGATGCTTATAAATGTAGGTCTTTGGTCACTCAACTCAAAGTATTTGATTGGTGTGCATGTCAAAGTAATAATGATCATATTTTAGAAATGTCAAATTGAAAAATGAAAATTTTTAATATCAAAAAAAAAAAAAAAAATGTGAAATGATGATTAAGAAAGATTAATAAGAATATCAAATAAATTTTATTTAGTCTACACAATGTCTAAATAAGTAAGTTAGTTTTTGGAGCTAAATGGCATGTACGAAAATCGTAAAACACGATAGAATTTTACGAAATTTTCAGAAATTAAATCTTCATGTTCTGTATCCCCATATTTGTTAAACCAAAAAAATAGACAAAAAAAAATACTATATTTTGTAAATCTAATTTTTTTTTCAGAATGCCGTTTTATGTGCAGATTAACCTGTACCGATACTTTTGAGGTTTCAAAATAGAAGTTCCATTCAAAGGATACTTTTCATGTGCATTCATCACCGCAGTAGACGATCAACCCCGCCGTCTATCAATCTTCAAAATAAAACTTGCACTTTGTGAGTTGGAACAGTTCAACGCATATTTACACATTTATTTTACAGATGTATCTTCAGCGCATGGCCAAGTACGTTGTACGTCACAACACAAGTATAATTTACAGAACTACTTTCTTATCCTCCCTCTATGGGTATAAGCATAAAGAATTACTCTCTTATCCTATATGGGTATGTAGTACTCCCTTATCCTCTTAATGGGTATGATTCTATGTACACAAATTAATTGTGCCAGTAGTAGGTTTTGACGTTGACCCACTTTAGATAAGGTATGACAGCCATATGAAAGCTTCAAGATGCAGTGGCGTTTTCAGTTCCCAATGCTTAATCCACAACAATGAATCTATCCATATCCATGTAGGTTCCATGATTTAATGATGGTCAATAAGCCCAAATTGCCGAAAACAGAAAGACCCAAAATGCTGTCTCAGAGGTATTTATAGAGGGAGGAGTAGGATTAAGCTTTAACAAATCTATAGTGCAGACAGTTCTCACTGTTTATAGCTTTTCTTTTTTAAACTTTCTGATAGTTAAGCAGGAAAAGCTGTGATCCCAAAAAATGAGTCAAGTTCATCCTGACTCTCCCTTGTCTCCCAATGTTTGTATTGATCATAAATTTTGTTCAACCTCATCTACTGTCTTCACAGTTTGGAAGAAATCTCTCTTACTGAATGGCAAAGGATTCACTGTGTTTGATTCGTTGGGGCATCTGGTTTTCAGAGTGGATAATTACGCATCCAATGCTAAAAATGAAGTACTTCTCATGGATGATGCAGGGCAGCTTCTTTTCACATTGAGGCGCAAGGTATCCTTCTACTTTAAATTATATATTTTCCGGCATCACTTTTGTACAGGATGTTATCAATTCATGTTACACTCACTGAGTTGTGTTTAAACAATACACTTTAAGCTTTGATTTGTTCAGGTAATTCATCTAAAATCAGACTAATAGGTAGGCTCTAGTAGAGAAGCAAGTATGATTTTAGATGTGTCATCTAAACAAGTCAGAGCTTAGAGTGTGTTGTTTTAGCCAAAATCACTCAGTGATTCATCTTTAGGAAGAGGATGTAAAAACGTTTTGGACCACATTCAATGATCCATTATTAGAAAAAGGATAATGAACTTACATTTCAGAAAACATTCAGTGGTCTATTATTAGGAAGTGAATGTAAAGAGATTTTGAATCACACTCACGGATTTATCATCAGAAAGAAAATAGTAAACTTACATTTCTGATCTCACTCATTGATTCATTATCAAAAATTCAATAGTAAATCTCAACCTTATGATAGGATCACTGAGTGATAAAAAAACGTCATTAAAAATTTAAAATTGATTCCACAAAGAATCTTTTGATAATTTGTTTCCTATTAATATGATTAAAATAATATCTATAATCTCTGATATCTGTATCTGATTCACAGAAATGGAGTGTTGGGAAAAGATGGGAAGGTTTCAGAGGAGACCCCATGGAGTCTGAAAAGCCCGCATTTAGCATTATAAAGTCGCTGGGATTCTCAAACAAAATTTCTGCCAATGTATTTGCCAATGGAAGTAGAAAAACCAAGGTTTGCGATTACCAGATCGAAGGGTCGTGCAAGTCATCCTGCACAATATTCAGTGCTTCAGGAGAGATAATTGCACAGGTATTTTCACAACACAATCTTTCTTCAATTTTATTAGAATGGCTTTGGAGTTTGAGAAAGTGATAGAAAGTGTTTGCAAAGTGCAGGTTAAACGAAAGGAAGCTAAATCAGATGTAATGCTTGGGAATGATATTCTGAATCTGGTTGTGGAAGCGGGAGTAGATCAAGCCTTTGTAATGGGGCTTCTTATTATCTTTAATCAGATTAGTTGACTGATTAGAATTTTGAGGAGAGAATGATGAATGGGAGAAGCAAGCTGGCTTCTTATGATGCTAGCTGTTCTGTCAGAGGGGAAGAACTTGCGCAATATGTGCATTGTAATTGTATATATATTCATTATTTTTTGTAAGTCATAATTAATTTATCAAAGCCCTAGTTGGGCGCTCCATTTTGTGCATTGGGTGGAGAGTAGCAACAAGTGGCCAAACGTTTTACTCAGTCTTCACTTTAGTTAGGAAGGTTGAACTCTATGTGGATTCACTTTTTATTAAAATAATTATTGGTTTATAAAATTAAAATACAATATTTTGAAAAGAATAAAAAATAAAGAATAGAAATAAAAGAGGAATAAAATATCTACGAAAGATAAATAAGGTTAATATGAATTACTAAATTCTTTTTTCAAAAGAATTAAATCAATATAGTGTCAATAATAACAATAGTTATAATACATTCTCAAGCTTAAAACTTTACTTAAGATCAACACTCTAAATACTAGAAGGACTACAGTAATATAACAACACAAAAAATATGACATATATGATCTACATCCCATGCCCTTAATAGATAGGGCAAGAAGACTTAGGAAATCACCAATGGTTTCTCATAAACCATCAACAAAAAGCATGGACACTCAAGTTCTCACTGTCATTTAATCCAACATCTCCACATGTGTGAGGCTTCTACAAGAGAATTCAACTCCTTTTATAAACAGTTTTTGACCACTATGACAAAAGGTTTCATAAGAAACCATTAAGCGATCACCCATTAGGCACCAACTACTCTTTACAATATTCGCTAGTTAAATATGCTAATAGAAGGTGAATAAATAATCCCCAGATCAATGACTCTTATGAACTCCATAAGACCAATGCCATGTGGTAAACAACGTCAACTATAGAATCTCATTATTCCACCCCATGAGACACCCTTTTTCTTGTGGATACAAATTATTCAGTGTTAAAATATTTAATATTTAGACTAGAACTAGCACTTGTAAGGTATACAACACACTTAGTTCCCAATTTCAAACAATCTCCCACTTGTATGCATTACAAAAATCATAAGGGACTCCAATAAAGTGAAGTAAACTACTAGGGGTGAATTCGCATAGCCATCCTATGCCATATGAAAATCTCTAGGCTAAAGAGGTTCATTAAAGTATCTATAATATTCACAAGCTATCCACCTTCTTGATCATAAACAACTTATACTATTTATCATTTTATGAACATATTAATATTACACATCAATGTGATTTATCTACATCGTGAAAAGTAGATTAATTTACAAAATTGATAAGACTCTAATTGTCACTAGATTGTATTTGTATCCCACCTCAACTTGATATATATGCACAATCTCTAAATCCATACTCTGATACAAATGAGTAGGGTGAGTGTAAGATTATGATGGACCAACAATACTTTTAAGTGGCAATGAAAAATTTTAAAAATATATTGAAGGAATTTCATATGAAAAATTAAATGGATTATGTACACAATCTAAAAATATATATGTATATATAATAACATTGTAGAAAATTGAAAGTAGTTTTTGGGTTATTATTTATTTTTTTTTAAAAATTGATTTGGTAAAAAAAATATATACTTCAATGAGGAACTACTAAAAACTTAGAATAAAAGTAGACGTCACTCTACTCAATCTATGTATAATAAAAAAATTGGCTTTCCAAACTTTAGCTATAAGTGAAGGTCAAATGAGCACAGGTGGCACATATTTTTTTTTTTTTATAAGCGAATAATTAGTTACAATTTTTTTACTACTTAAATATATTAAAAAAATATATTCTATTAAAATTATAAAACAAAAAAAATACCTATAGCCAATAATGTTATGAATCTTTTTTAATACAAAAAGGATAAATATATATTTAATCTTTGAGAGTTTATTACAAATACCCTTTTTCATTTTATTAATTCTAGATTGAAATCAATCTATCAACGTTAAAAATGAAGTCATATAAAAATTAATCTATCAACATTGAAAATGAAACCATATGAAGGGCGAGTGTCCTCAACTTCAAGTGAACCCTATGGAGGTGTGAACTTGTGAGTTGGAGTTGAGGTAGAATCATCTGAGTCGCTATCATCACTTTTCACTATGGAGGAAGGATTAGGAGGATTAGAGGCCAAGCTAGGAGAGCTTTCCTCAAAGTGAGTTCCTCGCAATGAATAGCTCACATGCCTCTGGATGCAAGATTCTATATGTCTTGACACAATTAGGATATCCAACAAATATGGATGACCTACTTTGAGGTTCCAAAGCCTTGCACTTCTCTGGAGGAATACATTCCCAAGCTAAAGAGCCAAAAACTCTAAAGTGCCTCGAACAATCAATTTTGTACCACACCAAGGGCCTCAAAAGGAGTCGTACCTTTTAATGTCTTGTGGGGAACCCATTTTTGGATGTGTGGCACAATCGATGGCTTCTGCCCAAAATAAAAGATCAAGAGAACAAGCATGAATCATGTAGCTAGCCATCTCCTTAAGGTTGTATTCTTCCTTTCTACAACACCATTTTGTAAAAAAATTCACTGTAAGTTGATTGTTCACATATTCCCTTCCTTTGTCTATGTGAAGAATCTTGACTTCCTCCCCTAATTGCTTCTCAACATGAGCCTTGAAGACTTGAAACTTGTCAAATACTTCATTCTTATGATTAAGAAAGTAGACCCAAGTAAAGAAATCTAGTAGTCATCAATGAAGGTGAGGACATAGCGTTCTTTGCTAAAAGACAACACTGGAAATTAGCCTACTACATCACTGTGAACCAATTGAAGAACTTCCAAATCTCTCCAAGACTTCCCTTTGTCAAACTTCTCTTCTAGATTCTCACCCATAGAATAACCAAGACATACACTATCTAAAAAAGTTGATTTGAGGGAGACCTATTACCATATCCTTTGAGCTAAGTTGTTGAAGGTAGCGATAATTGAGATGTCCAAACTCCTCATGACATAGCTCTTTCTTTCTTAAATTGAATGAGTGAGAAATTCTATAGAAGGAGATTGAAGCACAAAGTGGGAGAATGAATCAAACCAAGTGTTTTGATTGACTTCTCCCACTACAACAAAGGTATCATCCTTAAGTTCTTTGATCACAACTATATCACCTGTAGAAAATCAACTTTCTTTCTTTGTCCAAGATGAGCGATTTCAAAGACTAAAAGAAGGTTGGCACTCAAGTCCAAAACATAAAGAAAATTCTCAAATGTTCTATCATCCATATCGACCAAACCTTGCCTTCAACCTCCACTTGTGTATCATCACCCATAAAAATATGAGGTACCATAGAAGGTTGAAATTAAGAAAATTGTTCTCTTGTAGAACTCATGTGATGAGAGGCACCCGAGTCAAGTACAGATTTTCGTGAATAACTTGTAGTTACCATAAGTTCTTGTCCTTTTCCTTTTGAATTTGAGGAAGTGGAAAGTGATGAATCCTTCTTCTTCTAGAAGGATGGAAAATAGATGGTGTTTGTCAACTCATTAATTTTCTTAGCATGGCAATGGTGCTTATCATGACCAACTTTCTTGCAACATGAACAAGTTTGTTTCTTCTTTTTATGTAAATTTTCCTTCTTTAAAAAAGATGAAGAATGTTGAAGAAAGGACCATTGTGCTCTATCCTTTTGTGGCTTCGACTTTGATTGTGTATGCTTCGTATTGAAACCCTTTGAGGCTTTGGCTTTGATTGCGTATACTTCTTATTGGAACCCTTTCCTTGATTTCCATAATTCCCTTGATTAGCCACCAAAGCTTTGGACTTGGAAGACTTGAGAATCCCTATGGTGAACAACTTTGATTTCTCAACCATCAACACTTATGTGAATCAATCAAATGAAGGTGTAGTGTAGGCACTACCCATAGTCAATTTATGGGTTTGGAAGCTAGAACAAATTTTGCATACTTGGAAGGAAGTTTGTCCAACAAATTGAAGACCAATTGTGCATCCTTCTTATCAATGTCACAATCCTTAAGTTGTGCTCTTTGCTCATTTGCCTTAGTTACATAGTGTTGGATTGTATCAAAAATCTTCAGATCTAAATTTGTGAGATCATTATCAAGCTTGTAACCCCTAAACTCATCAACTTTTCCATACAATTGAGAAAAAATTTCTCAATCATCTTTAACTATCTTACACTTGTCATTGTGAAAGACAAGATCAAATGATACATATTTCCTTCTTTCCAAGAGCTATAGTAGTTTTAGTGAGCCATTATATTTCCACATTAGGATTAGCTTTAGGATCTTATGGTTCTTGAATAGTTGCACCAATGTAATGATTTAAACCTTTTTCCATTAATTTACTCCATGCATGTACTTTCCATGTTGCATGATTATGTGGAGTTAGAAGTGGAAATTTACCTAGAGAACCCATAACTGAAAAACAAAGACCATGAGAGAGAGAGAGAGAGAGAGGAAGACACAAATAATTGGCTAGAATATAGCCACCCAAGATCTAGATGTCTAATTAATAGCACAACAACAAGAGAGGACAAATGCGACAAGAAAAAATCGTATTCTAATTAATGATGCAATAGAACTCGTTTAGTGTACATAGGAGACCCCTTGGTTATTAGGCAACGTGAGAACATAGGAGTGAATGAGATAATGACAAGTGTTGTAATCTCATGACATGATAACCAAATTGAAAAGCTATCATCTCTCCTAAAGTGGAAAAGTGATGGTGTGATAACACCACTAAAGGTGGATCACCCACCAAAGGTGGAAAAGTGCAACCATGAAAGGTGGATATGATAATGTGATAAAGGAACTAAAGGTGGACACACTACATAAAGTTGAAATGATAACATGATAACACCACCTAAAGAGGAGATGCTCCTACAATCTCCTATCTAGTCCCTAAGTACCCTTAAGTGATGTGTAATTAAGACCTAGGATACAATACAACACATGTAATTATACCAACAACCATTTATTACTATGTATGTCAAATCTTCATTTTTGGCTCTCAAGCTCATAACTTTTTGTCACAATCTTCTTTTTTGGTGATTCTTGTGACATTGAAAAGGTATTGAGGAGCTCCATCTAGCTACCATACATTTTTTCTAGTTTCAACCTAGGTACACTTTATTTCAATTTTTCCTTGATGGGTATCATAGAGGGTTACTTGGACCTATTGTCACTTGGGAAGGTGATGTTTTGATCTATGATCTTCATTTCAATACCAGATCGTCTGTCAATTAATTGTTACTTCATTAGATTGTAGATTCATGTCAATCAAAAAAATTTGTAGATTGTAGATTCATGTTCATGTCAATCAAGATTTTTCTTAGATTGTAGATTATGTCAATCAAGATTTTTCTAAGTGTTTCTTTGTAGCGAGACTTTTTTGTTTGCTTATATGATTCCATAAATACTCCATAATTGATAGTTCTAGCATTTCTCACATCAAATGTATTGTGTCCTTTGTTGCTTAGATTGAGGGTTCTAGTGTTGACTCCATAGTGTATTTCTAATGCTTATTTGCAACAAGTTATCTCATTATGGGGGGATTTTATGGTCTCTCTTGTATCCTTTGTATGAAGGGGGGATTTATTGGATTTATTATAGATCCACGCATCATCATTTGATTATATATTTTCTCTCTTTTGAAGAGGAGTTTTGTCTCACTAGATTTTCTCCTTTTCTCTTGCTTATGAGAGATCTTTTGTACATGGGTACCCAAAATAGCCTCATAATTGGGACATATCCTTGCATCTTGTATCATTTGCATAATAATTCCTTCTTCCTAAGTTGCACTTAAAGGGGGGCATTAGTGTGAATAAGATATTGTACCTAGTAAATTCCTAGTGGCAACTTATTCACATGTTAAGTTAGGTCCTAGGTGTTATTTCTAAAATACTTGGTTGTCTTGATAAGATCTTATCCATACCTTATCTTTTTTAAATTTTATTTACTTCTTGTCCTAGATCATTTAATGTTCGTGTCATGTTAGTAAATCATAATACGTCACACCTTGCTTAAAGCAAGGTGTCTCATTGTAGTATTTCATATTCAATCAATCATTTCATGTATCTTTATTATGTAAGCTATTCTTGGTATATTCTCTTATGGAAGGTTATTTTTCTCTAGCACTTGATCTAGGAGATTTTGAGGAGTCACCATTAGCTCCTATATAACTTTCCTCAGGGAAGCAAAGTGGAAAGAATATGATAGAAATAAAATCATACAAGGTTTGAATATGAAACAATGTAACAATTCACTATTTACCAATATCTAGTCCAAATCAAACCACAACTCACTAAGTTTATTGACTAATCATAAAATCCAAATTCTCGGATTACTACTAAATACCCTTTTAATGATTCCCATTATTTAATAATGTTTTTAACAATAGGTGGAGAAAGCTAATAAAGTTCACCCTTTAGAAAACTTATACTAAGGAACTTGAAAGGACACAAAGATCTCTATTTAGACCTCCCTAACATCATGATTCATAACTCCTTAATAACTTGTTGGAACCCTCACAAACTCATATTGCTAACCAAATGGTTAGAGTGGTATAAGAAACTTTCTTTGTTCACGTAATCATATGGTGACCATTATTGTATATCCCTCAATACCTATAGAGCTTAAGCAGTTATTGCTTTAAGGAATACACACATACACATAATGATTTAATATGAACAATTTTCTATTTGATGGTTGCTAATTAAGTAACAGCAGATGCCTATAAATACAAGTCAATGAGATGACGATAAAAATGTCAAGTTGAAGAATGAAAATTTATTTCAAAAATAGGAGAATAAAATGCATCATATAATTGGAAAGAAAAAATATTATAAATGATGGATAGTGAATGTCAAAAAGATATAAACTAGTGATTAGCTATTATAGATTAATAAGATTAATTGAGAATGACATATAATTTTGATTAAACATTACTAATCATACATTTACACAATGTCTAAACAAGTAACTTATGTTTTGGAGACATTTTCATGTGAACTGATTTCATGTTTAGGGCGTGAGATTCAAAATAGAAGTTTCATTCAAAGGACACTTTTCATGTGCATTTATCACCTCTGTCTCATATGCTTTCAAAATAAAAATTCAGCATTCTTTATATAATGTGGACCAAGGTGGACGATCAACCCCGTCGTCCCCAATTCAAAATTAAAATTGCACTTTCTGAGTTTTCACTTGAACAGTTGAACGCGTATGCACACATCTAAAGTATAATTGGAAAAAACTACTCGCTTGTCCAATGAGGGTATCATTTTCTGTACATAATTGTAAGGAACTACTCCCTTATCCTATAAATGGGTATGATTCTATGTACATAAATTAATTGTGACGTTGACTAACTTTAAATAAGGCATGACAGCCATATGTGAGCTTCAAGATGCAGTTGCGTTATCAGTTCCCAATGCTTAATCCACAACACTGAATCTATCCACATTCACTTAGGTCCCATGGTTTTAATGATAATACATAAGGCCAAACTGCCAAATAAATAAACAAATAAATAAAAACCCAAAATGCTGTCTCATGTATATATAGAGTTAGGAGTAGGATTTAGTTTTAACAATCTACAGTTCTCACTGTCTGATAGTAAACAGGAAAAGCTTTGATAAAAAAAATGAGTCAAGCTCATCCTGACTCTCCCTTGTCTCCACATGTTTGTATTGATCTTAAATTTTGTTCAACTTCATCTACTGTCTTCACGGTTTGGAAGAAATCCCTCTTGCTAAATGGCAAAGGATTCACTGTGTTTGATTCGTTGGGACATCTGGTTTTCAGAGTGGATAATTATGCATCCAATGCCAAAAATGAAGTACTTCTCATGGATGATGCAGGCCAGCTTCTTCTAACATTGAGGCACAAGGTATCCTTCTATACCAATTTTTTTTTGTTGGTATTAATTTTGTGTAGTTTATGTAATATTTAAAAAGATTTTTTCTGGAATCAATTGTGTGTTTTTTGATTAACTGGTCAGGTTTAAACAATGCACTCTAAGCTTTAACTTGTTTAGATAGCTCATCTAAAATCACAATAATAGATGGGTCTTACTAGAGAAGCAAGTGTGATTTCAAATGAACCACCTAAACCAGCAAAACTTGAATATGTTGTTTAACCCAAAATCGTTCAGTAAGTCTTTATAGAAAGAAGATGTAATAACTTTTTATCTCACAGGATGATCAATCATTAGAAAGAAGATGTAAGGACGTTTCAAATCCTGAACTAATGATCTACCATCAGAACAGAAATAGTAAACCTCTTCCTAACAATAGATTACTGAATGCAAACATAGATTAATTTATATACAAAATTGATTTCAGAAACAATCTTTTGATTGTTTATTTCCTGTCAATATGATTATCATTATAATTTTTATTAGCTTCATCTTCTATAATCTCTGATATCTAGATTTGATTCACAGAAATGGAGTGTTGGGAAAAGATGGGAAGCATTCAGAGGAGATCCCATGGAGTCTGAGAAGCCCGCATTTAGTCTTATAAAGTCGCTGGGATTCTCAAACAAAATTACTGCCAATGTATTTACAAATGGAAGTAGAAAAACCAAGGTTTGCGATTACCAGATGGAAGGGTCGTGCAAGTCATCCTGCACAATATTCAGTGCTTCAGGAGAGATCATTGCACAGGTATTTTCAGGACACAATCTATCTTCAATTTATTAGAATGGCTTTGGAGTTTAAGAAACTCATGGAAAGTGTATTCAAGTGCAGGTTAAACGAAAGGAGGCCAAATCCGATCTAATGTTGGGGAATGATATTCTGAATCTGGTTGTGGAAGCAGGAGTAGATCAAGCCTTTGTAATGGGGCTTCTTATTATCTTTTATCAGATAAGTTGATTAATTATAATTTAGAGGAAAGAATGATGAATGGGGAGAAGTAAGCTGGCTTCATATGGTGCTAGCTATTCTTTCAGAGGGGAAGAACTTGCGCAATATGTGCATTGGAATTGTATATACATTCATTATTTTTTATAAAGTTGCATTGTTGGGCGCTCCATTTTTTTTGCATTGGGTAGAGAGTAGAAAACCAGTGGCCAACTTTTTACTCGGTGTTCAATTTAGTTAGGAGAGTCGAACCCTCTTGTGTGGATATTTTTAGATGGTGAATGATGAGATGGGTTTTCCAGAGTGGTATTTTTGGATTGTTGCACTTATTTTGTTATGATTCCTTCTATTTTTTGGTTGATGTTAGCCTCAATACGCACCTCATTGTTATTATAAAAAAATTATTTTCTTATGTGATGAACAATTCTAACATAGATAAAATCAAAAGAAGATTAAAAAAATTATCGTGAAAGCGAATGATAGTTTGAGGTTTGTATGCATTTAGCTCCCTATGACTAAGGGAAAGATTAGTGTTGTGGGTCATACTTATACTACATGACATTAGCAAAATATTAATGTTGAAAATATGATTTTAGGACAATGGAATGTGTGAAATAGAAGGTTATTTTAATTTTTTTTTTAAATCTTTTTTTAGTTTGGTGTTTTATTGATATAATTGATTTTTAAGAATATATTATTTCGTATAGCTGAAAGAATATTTTGTTTTATGTGACAAAGGTATCATATTTCAAATTTAACTTTAGAATGATTTTTTATTTAACTTATCTTAAGATTTAAATTTCATTATTTTCTATGTGACCTAATTTAATATTAAAAGTTCATAATATTCATATTAAGAATTCTTAGTTTATAAAAAATAAATTTGTTTGATTTGTTTATATCAATTATCTTATGATAAGGTAAAAAAATTTCTTCCTTGCAAGACCAAGGAGGGTGATCCTATACAATATCTAGAGATATATTTCAACTAACAAATGAGGTATTGAACTTACCTTTATAATACGAGAATCCTAATGACTCTCACCCATGCGTCGGTTTTGGACTTGGCTCTCGCCCATGTGTTGGTTTTGAACATAGCTCCCACTACAATGGATAATTGTTGCTTCAGGTTCCTACTCCTAGAATGTTTTTTCGTCTTGACTTTGCTTCAGCCCTTGTGACGTCTAGTTTGGTTTCTTTGCCCCCTTATGCCTGTGAGATCTACCTCGTATGGGGGGAAGCGGGTTTGCACCTTCTTGTGTTGTTATTAGATCTAGGCTACTTTCTCCCTCTATGGCTCCTATTGTTTTGGTGGTGGGTGATGCTACTACTATGGGTTTGCACTCTCCCCTGAGTTGTAGGTGAAATTTCTTCCTACCCTGGATGTGGCTTACTAACTACTCTACTAGTGTGATGTATGAGGTCTATTTTGGCCCTTGCTATTAGAGCTTTGTTCTTGACTAGTTGTAAGTTGCCTATTTGGTTTGTCTTTCTATAAGGTCAATAGCCTTGTTTTTCTTCTTTTATAATAACAAAAAAAATCTTCCTCAAATGAATTGTGCACTAGTGGAGATGTGTAACAAGGTTGGATGGGTAGTAATTGTGCAAAAAGGAATAGTCAAAATTAATACCATCAAATAAGTATGTCTTCTTTCCAACCCATATGGATCTCTCAAAGAAATGATGCTCGGTTTCTAGCTCCTCTATTATAATGTTATTGGCAAACTCAAGCATCAAAATAACAAACAATGGTTAGAAATGCATATAAATCTCCTTATGCACTAATAGGTTAGTAATTTCGAATATTGTAGCTAATTCAATGATCTTACATGTATTCTTGCCATGGTTTAATATTCGTCAATTAAGTTATGATAGTATTGGTTGGTCAAATTTGACCTACCCCCGCAATTAGAAATGACATGTTCATTGCCTATTTATTTAGTTTGAGAATGGTGTCCATATCGCAACATCAATAGGTAATAATCTAACTATACATGTGGAGTAGCAAACCATTGTGTCACATTGTCACAAATATAACAAAATGGAAATAAAAAATATGATTATATAGTAAATATGAAAAAAAAATTGTATCGTCATAACAAATTATTATTAAAATTGGTGGCTTGTTGGATTGGGTGCAATTGTTGAGATAAGTTGTTAAACCATTGACTAAACTTCAAGTCATTAGGATATATGTTTTTCTTTATTGCTAAAATAATACTAGTTATACATCATCATGATCAAAATTCTTTAATTATGTTCATGTTGTCAAAAATAAAAAAAATAATCTCATCTATTTGTACTAGGTCTATTTTTTATCATCAATAAATAACAAGTATTATGTGTGATGACAAATGGATTTGATATTATTTATGTATTTGAAAAGGTATGATAAATTAAACTAATTAAGAGGTCACATAAATGACTTACACAAGAAAATTTTATGAATATCACTCAATTGTTCATCCCAAAGCACAAACCAAAATTGATTGTTCTTTGTAATTTTAGTTTAGTTTTTTTTTTTTTTGTATTAGAAATCGAAAGACCGATAATCGGAGAGTTTATACAAAAAAGATGGCAGGAGGCAGAGCCTCAGCCACCAAACTATGAAACCAGACTAAGCAAACAGCATATACAGTTATCATATATATAGTATATATAATTATGATCTTATCAAAGGGCACTACTGCAGGACCTCGTCCTGATCCTCTAGCCAAGTGGTCCAACCTAGTGCTCCTTCCATCCAGACCACCTTCTTTCCTTCCAAGATCTGGAACACATTTCTACCTTGTTGAAGGGTGGAGGCCTATTGTCCTGTAGCTCCTTAATCAGTTTCTTCACAGCCTTATCAAAGGAGACTTGGTTCTTAGTGAGTCTGGCCCATTCATGGTCATCTTGCATCTCATAAACAAACATAGTTGCTCTGTCGTCTTTGAGGAATCGCAGCAGCTTGTTCCTCTCAATGTTCATCAGAAAGCAAACCTGCACAGCAATTTTGTAATGTGTGAGTTTTTTAGAAAAACCAGTAAGTTCCCTTTCATTAACTTGAAACTTCTCCTCATTCCTTAGTTTCCAAATAAACCAAAGTATGAAGGTAGATAGAATTTTTCAAACTAGGTTAGCATCCTTCTTGAGCCCATGAATAAAACCAATGATTATATCAAGAGTACAGACATGTTCTGTGATAGAGATTCCAAACATTAACCAAATTTCTCTAGCAAAAGGGCAGTCAAGGAAAATGTGGTGCGCAGTCTCAGGCTTCTTGCAAACAGAGCATAGGTCGTATGCAACAGTCTTATTCCTAATAGGTAATCTGTCCAGTATAAGTTGCCACCTAAAACATTTGATCTTAGGGGGATGGGGGATATCCATAATTTCTCAAAGGTTTTCTGCCATGCGTGGAGGTTATGGTCAACGTACCACAGAGCATTAATATGATCGATCATCAAGGTGTCATTGTTGAGCAGGTTATAAATAGACTTGGCCTTGATCTTGGGGAGGGTGGAGCCATCTTTCCATAGGAAAGTAAGGTACCTGTGAGCGTCTACTTGTGTGTTTCTAGGAAGATGGAGGGGAGTGCATGCATTTTTAATCATGTTGTAGGTCCTCTTGTGCGAGGTAGGGAGATCATATTTATTGCTAAGACTCTCCCAGCTAATAAGATTATCATGTTCTAGTATATCCATAAGATACTTGATACCTTTATTGTGTCAGTACTTAGCAGAGCATCCTTGGGTTAAGGCAAGGGGTTTAGAGTTATGATATAGGTTCCACCATATTGACCTTTCACCATGGAGGGTAGTATCACAGTCAATGCTAGAGTTCTCAATAAGTCTACGCACATGCTCCCAGGCTTTCCAGATGGATTTAAACACCCAAGTACCTTGGACAGACACAGAGAAATTGCCTGCAATCAGATCACTGAGCGGGAGGGTTTTCCAGGATTTGGCAGTCTTGGGAACACCATTTTGTATGTTGTTTCTGATGACAATCTTCCAAGGTTCTTGACCTTCTAGCGCATGGAATATCCATTTGGTCGCAAGGGCTATTCCCTGCAGTCTAAGATCCTTAAGGCCCAACCCACCAAGCTTTTTGTCTAAGTGGCACCAGGTCCATTTGACCACGTGAGCTTTCCTCTTGCCCTTGCCATCCGAAACCTTGAAGTGAATCTAGCATCTCTATCTAATATGATTTTCTCTGGTATTCCATGCAACCTAAATATTTCATTAACAAAATGCCTAACCAACGTAGGTGCATCATCTGTCAGGTTCCCTGGTATAAAGTGTGCCACCTTAGTGAGTTTGACAATTACCACCATTATTGTATCATGTCTAGAAGGTGACGTGGGTAACCCTTGTACAAAATCCATGCTAATAACTTGCCACTTGTGTTGAGGTACATCATGTAATTGTAACAATCCAGCTGGATGTCTATGTTCTGCCTTTACTCTTTGACACTCCAAACATTTAGCCACATACTTGACTATGTCTTTCTTCATCCCTTGCCAAAAGGATAACTTCTTTAGATCTGCATAAAGTTTGTTAACCCCTGGGTGCCCTGAATAAGGGGCATTGTGAGCCTTAGACAAAACTACTTCCCTTAAGTCTCCTGAATTAGGAATATAGATTCTATTATTGTATCTGAGCAACTCATCTTCGTCTAATGTATACCCTTCAATCTTAGGATCGGTTGGATCGTGTTCTAATGTCAATTTGACTTGCTCATACCATGGGTCATGCTCTTGCTCATCCATTACTTGCCTTTTGAAAGAAGTTTTGAATGTTGCTATAGTCATCAAGTGTCTCCTCCTACTTAAGGCATCTGCCACTCTATTTTCCTTCCCCTTAATATATTCAATTTCAAAATCATATTCACTTAGAAACTCTAACCACCTTCTTTGTCTAGCATTTAAGTGGGGTTGGGTAAAGATGTACTTTAGTCCTTGGTTATCTGACTTCAACTCAAAGAGCTTCCCTAGTAAGAAGTGTCTCCATTTCTATAGGGCATGCACAATCGCTGCTAACTCTAAGTCGTGGGGTGCATAATTGACTTCATGAGTCTTTAGCTTTCTGGATTCGTAAGCTACTACCCCTTCATCTTGGACAAGTACTCCTCCTAAACCTTCAATAGAAGCATCAGTTACGACTGTGAAGTGTCCATTCGGATCTGGTACTTTTAGAATGGGTGTTGAAGTTAGTTTTCCCTTCAAGATTTGAAACGCCTTATCACTTTGTTCTGTCCACACAAACCTTTTACCCTTCCTTTGTAATGAGGTGATGGGGTTTGCTATCTTAGAGAATCCTTCCACAAACCTCCTATAGTAACCTGCTAGCCCCATAAAGCTTCTTACCTCTGAAACGTTTTTAGGGATCAGCCATTCTACTATTGCCTTTATCTTATCTAGATCAACTGCTATTCCTTCCTTTGATATTATATGCCCAAGGTAGTGAATCTTTTCCTCGAAGAAGGCACACTTTGACAATTTCCCATATAACTTTTGTTCTCTCAACCTTTGCAAAACAATTTGTAGGTGTACTAAATGTTCCTCCTCATTCCTAGAGTAAATCAATATGTCATCCAGAAATACCAAAACAAATTTATCCAAGTAGTCATGGAGTACACTATTCATTAGGTTCATAAATGCAACTGGGGCGTTGGTTACACCAAAAGGAACTACTGTGAATTCATAATGCCCATATCTAGTTCTGAAAGCTATCTTCGGAATGTCCTCCTCCTTAATTCTGAGTTGATGGTACCCTGACCAGAGGTCTATCTTCGAGAAAATTGCTGCTCCTTTCATTTGGTCAAAAAGATCCTCTATGCGAGGTAAGGGATACCTATTCTTTATTGTGACCTTGTTCAACATCCTATAGTCGATGCATAGTCTTAAGGTTCCATCCTTCTTCTTAACAAATAAGACTGGCGCTCCCCATGGTGATACACTTGGCCTTATTAATCCCTTAGCTAAGAGTTCCTCTAATTGCATCTTGAGTTCTTGTAATTCAGTTGTGTTCATTCGGTAAGGTGCCCTTGATACTGGTTCAGCTCCTGGTAGTACTTCGATAGAAAAGTCAAACTTCCTTTTAGGAGGTAAGCCGGGTAACTCTTCTGGAAATACATCCTTGAATTCCTTTAAGAAGGGGGTATTTTCAAAGGTTGGGGTATTTTCCTCTTTTCCTTCATCAATTTCAACCATATAGATTAGGCCTCCTCTTCTTCTTTCCTTCTTTAATTGCCTGGCTGATATGGTTTCTATATTAATGGGTTTAAACTTTCCTTGGATTTTGACCTTTTTCCCCCCATCATCCAAACATTCAACAACTTTGTTATAGCAATCTACATTAGCTTGATGGTCTATTAACCAACTCATTCCAATAATTACATCATATAATCCTAGGGGTGCCACATAGAGATCTACCCTTGTTTCAAACTCAGGAAATTGTACCCTTGCCCTTGGCAAACACTTAGTTACTTCCCTAGTTGCCTTATCCCCATATTGAACCGTCCATGATGACTCCATTTGATTAATTTTTAATGTATATTTGCTTACTAATTCAGGTGAGATGAAACATTCAGATGATCCAGTGTCAATTAGAATTGAAGTTGGTTGTTCAAATAGTGTACCTGTAGTTTCCACGGGAACATTCTGGTATCTTCCTCTTCGGTTCCTAATTGCTGCATGAATCCTTTGTTGGGGCCCTTGTTGGGGTTGATTGGCCCTAATCTGTCCTTGCATCCTGGGACACTCTCTAGCAAAATGGTTTCCCCCACACATGAAGCATCCACCTGGAGGACCCCTCTTGCTTTGATTCCTAGGGGGATCATTCCTTGTTTCATTGGCCCTAGGTGGATAAGTTATCCTATTCTGCTGGTCATTCCTGTTATAGTTGCTTCTGTTATTATTGCCCCTGTTATTATTATTATTATTTTCATTCCTCTGATATTGATTAGAGGGTGGCCTTCTTTCGAAAGAATTATTCCTTTGACCTTTGTTGAAGTTAGTGTTCCCATTGAATTCCTGCTTCCTTTTAAATGAGTGGTTCCCATTATAGTTTTGCCCTACTAATGTTTGAATCTTCCTCTTTTGCCTTAGGGACTTTTCAAGTACTTCGTTCATGTTTTTGGGTCCATGCATGTCGACCTCTGCCCCTATGTTGGTATTTAGTCCTAAAATGAACTTCCTTGCTTGGCCTTCTTCATCTTTTTGGTACATTGGTACGTACTTAAGCAATTTGGCGAACTTATCCCAATATTGTTGAGCGGTAGGGGCCCTTGACATAGATTATGGAATTCTGTCACCTTCTCATCAAAGAACAATTGAGGGAGCCACCTCTCTCTGAAGTGGTGAACAAATTGATCCCATGTGACCGTTTCCCTGCTATACCCATTTTGTTCCTTGGTGTTGGTCCACCAACTAGCTGCCTCCCCTGTGAGTTGATAGGAACCCCATAAGGCTTTGGTTGTTTCGCTAAAATCTCTTAGTTCAAAATACTTTTCCATTTCATTTAACCAATTCTCAGCTCCTTCACCAATTTGCCTCCCATCGAACTTAGCAGGGGTGATTTTCGTTAGATCCTTGGAGAGTTCCAATATGTTATTTTCTTTTCTATTACTCATCATATTCCCTTGATTGCTACCAGGGTTTCCATTTTCAGTACCACTTTGATTTTCAAAGTCATTCTGCCTTGCCCTAAGGTCCTACATTGATTGTTTGAAGAAGTTGATTTTATCTCTTTGCTCGGTTAGAAGGTTGATTATAGCCTCGACCCCATCTTCATTATTTCCTGGGTTATGTTGATCCCCTTCATGGTCTTCCTCGTGGTTTTCTTCATGGTTTTCCTCATGGTTTTCTTCCCTTTGACTCCTAGTGGTAGTACGTCTTCCATTACCCCTTCCTCTTCATCTTCCTCTTCCTCTTCCTCTAGCCATTCTAGGTTTTTACCTGAAAGTTAAATTATGTAGTTAGTTCTTGATTTAAGATTTTAAAATTTAATTTCTGCCATTGTAAAACATTCCCTTAGTTGTATAAATTGAAGTGAGCACAAGGCCTAGATTTGAACCTTTGCTCTGATACCACATGTAATAACCCACCATAATTAACTCAACAAAATTGACCATTCTTTTTTTGTTTAATTTAATCATTGTGTTTGATTCAATCACATACTCTGGGCGTCCATTCATTTGGATTAGGCATTCATCCATCCGGGATGAGCATCTAACCATATGGGTTAGGCATTTGTCCATACGGAACATAAAATTTCATCTATCCAATACGGGATAGGCATCTACCCATACGAGGTAGGCATCTATCCAATCGGGATAGGTGGTGCTCTGGCCAAAGACTTAGACTCATTGGGACCATTCGGGTCCTGAGCCACTCACTAAGTACTACACTCTTCTAACAGAAGTGCACCGAGGTCGCCGTCCTTAGGAGTAACTGAATAACATAATACAAGCTTGAATTTTGCTTCGAAATTTGGCTTAAAGCTTCGGGAAGTCAAGCGAATCCATACAGGTTTCCTTCCAAGTATGCATTGAATTACTTTTTTCCATTTTAATTATCTTTCAAATTAGGGTTCTACTCAATCCTTCTTCTTACCAAGCCTAGACCCCACCCACGAACGCCTGAGTATGAGGGACAACTCCGTCCCAAGACTGCCTACATACCCACTTCGGCACGGTATCAAGGCGTAAAGTATGTAGTTCTATTTTCTACTCTATGGTTTGATGTAAACTGATTAGTGGGTACGCAACCCTTTCTAAGGTCAATGTCCTAGACAGTTTCTCTGCAGTTGCTACCCACGATGGTAGCGCTTAAGCAAAGGCTCAAGATGGCCTATTGCTTGTGGCCTAAAACAACTAGATCCTAATTTTTATCATAAGCGTCACCCTTGACCAATTGCCAATCGACAACAATTCTTCGAGATTAAATCAATTTTAGAAAAGCATTTCACTCATCATCCCTATAGGGGTTTACTATAGTTTAACTCAACGAATGAAAGATCGTTTTAGAATTATCTTATTAAATTATCGATCCAAGGGGGATTACCCGCCCCTTGGATTTAACTTCCAAGTGTCCCTTATTACTCCCCGACGATTTATAGGGACGATGCCATAGATGTCGTTGATGTAGCTTTATTAGGCGTTAAGTGCAGTAATTCAACATGACGATATTACCCGTAAGCGTGACCTAGAGGCACTGTATATACCGAACGCTACTAGGTTTTGGTTTTCCAACTTCCTTTATTTAATTTTCTAACTTATGATAAACATCATGCTTGGAAAATAATTATGAATTGAGCACGTATAATTAGACATTGCAAAGCTCAATTAATTGAAATAACTACTTGATGAATTACATGGAATAAAAACCATAACTAACATTATTTATTATTCAAAACTTGAAATATAACTTTGCATAACAATAACAATTAGGAAACTTACATAATAATATTTAAACGTGTAACTTGCATGGAGATGGAGACGCCAATAAATGTAATCAATGTAAGGAATTTGCATGAGGCGAAGGTAGTGTAAGTTACATTGCAAGAATATCGCCTATAAAGTCACTAGTCCCAAAAATAGAATTTAGCTTCAAATCATATTGACGTGGATAAATTGCTAAGTGGATTTAAGAAGGTATAATTTAATTTACAATTTATAAATTTTCTAAAACTAATTATAAATCTAAAAATTTACCTAAGTTTAAAAATTTGTATTAAACTAAAATTTATATAAAAAAATATTAACATTATACAAATTGCCATGAATTTAATTGAAATGGCATTTAAAAAAAAGAAGGATGAAATGGAGGGAGTGGGAGTGGGACCTCCGGGTCCCATCACCACTGTGGGTACTGCGGAAGCAGGCCCGTGGTGGTGAGGGGACCCCGTGGTCCCCTCCACTACCATGCGGCCACAGCCGTGACAGTGACCGTAGGGGAAATGGAGGGTACCACTTCCCCGGCGGTTACTAAATTGCCTCCACTAGCCTGCACGCCGCCCAACACTCATAAATGGCGTGATTTCAAAATTTAAAATTGCTTGCAATGTTTAATATGTTCATTTTCGTTGATATAAATTCAATAAAATATATGTGTGTGTGTGTGTGTGTGTGGTTAAATGTTTTTGTTTTATTTCCAGTCTATTTACAATATAAGAGAGATATAAATATAACAAAAGGAATATTTTATGTGAATATGAATTTAATCACAGAGATAAAACAACCCAGAGAGATTAATTTGTTCCCAGCAATGTACAGATAATTGAAAGATAAATGATTATACTAAGAAATACAAAGCTCACACAGGGGGATTTATATTCTATTTTTCAATCTAAAATTCACAGAGACAGACTTATATTTCGCTTCCTCAGAGAATAATGGATATACTGAGATTTATATTTTGTTATTAGACGTCTTCTGTTTACAAAGAAGTTAACTTATTCATACAGGAGAATTTGATTCATTCACAACAAGAAAAATGAACAAGATTTTATTCCTTGAATTTAATTCACAGCCTGCATCTCAAACAAGGTTTTATTAAATTAATCTAATTCACAGCAAGGAGTTGAAAACAAGATTTTATTCATCAAAACTAATTCACAACATGTATCTAAAACAAGATTTTATTAAATTAATCCAATTCACAGCAAGGAGTTGAAAACAAGATTTTATTCATCAAAACTAATTCACAGCATGTATCTAAAACAAGATGTTATTAAATTAATCCACTTTACAGCAAGGAGTTGAAACGAGATTGATATAATCTAATTTTGAGCAATGAATTGAACCAAGATTGATCTAATCTAATTCACAGCAAGAATAAGATGCATGACTCAAGTAAAATAAAATAAACTAAATTAAAAGAACCTGGATACTTGCAACTTGATGTAAAATCCCTTATGAATTCTTCAATTAGCCTCCCTTGATCCTTCCAAGCTTGAAAAAAATTTCTCCAAAACAACCTTAGCTATTCTCCAAAATAAAATATGACTACCAAAGCAATTACTTGAGAAAAGAATTTTTTCAAAGAATAACCAACTCCCATTTTTGAAAACTTCCATTCGTTATATAGGAAAAATCCCTTCATTCCACTATCTAGAAAATTAAATTAAAAAGGAGATTCTTTTCCAATATTGGACTCATGCAAATTGATTAAACTTAGTGGGGGAGTTACATGCAAGGTGGTGGAGATTCCTCTAGAAGCTTCTTATTCTTCCTACAACATGAGCCATAATTGGGAGTGGAAAATAAATAAATAAAAATAATGTCTTTTGAATTATATTCTCGAAGTGTGTGTGCGTGTATTATTATTTTCATTCTTTTATAACATTTATTCAATCATTTTTAATAGCTTAACCAAAAAGCATAATTAGAATTGCATCAAATCAAAAAGTGATAAAGGAGGGTTGTGACACATCCCGAGAGGAGTTGTCATCATCATGTGGAGTCATCGGAATCGAAAGCGCCAATAGTAAAATGATCATCATTAGCTTCTTTACACAAAGTAGCAACATCTTTATGATGCACGAGAGAACAATTTGAAGCTAAATGACCAATTGAAAGCATCTACGATAGTAAAAGGGGAGGCCCGCATAATCTAATGATTAAGTCTATGGCCTATCCCCAACCATGAGAACCACATCTCTAGGGAGAGGCATAGAGATGTCAATGTCAATTAAAATGCAAGCACAAGTAAAATGACCGATGAAGAATGTGGTGTCATCAACCTTCAAGAAGCAATTGATAGAGTTGACAATGGCCTAATAACAAGATTGCTCTCAAAAATGAAGAGGAAAATTGGAAAGATGAACCCACACTAGATGCACATTGAGTGGTTGTGTAAGAGGATTAAAAGTTGTCCAAAGTTTGATCGAGAGAGAGTTCTCTACCCAAGCCCACAACTTGCTCAACACCAAGTCACGATCATTAGAGGAAGCAATAAAAAACCCTTAACAAGGGAAAAGCTTAATGTTAACAGCAACCAAAGGCTTCCAAGAATCAGTCACCCAACGATGTAGATCCAAGAGAAAAGGCCATAACCCAACAAATTTGCACATCAACCCATGGTGTTGATAGAAAGCAACATTTTCTACCACAGCTTGGTCACAAACCACAACACTGGAGGTCTTGTTGCAAGGAAGAGAATGAGATTTTTCCTTGGGAGGATGAGCAATAGCAAGTCTGGCCACACAAGAAAGCTTCACCCACCAATAGTAGAAAATGGTCCGAAAGAGGGAACCCCAACACCCATAAATGCTCTGACCAGATCACCATCATCAGCAACAACACCTAACCCACCAATAGCCAGGGAGCGAGAGAAGGCAGAGAACCCGTAGAAGCACCCAAATGTGCAGGAAAACAAAGCAAAGGAGCCACAACGCAACATAGGCCCGTTGAACAAGCGACAATATCCGCAGTTGATTTTGAAAACATAGGCAAGAGAGTCATTGAGCAGGCAACGACAACCGTCACGTTAGTATTTATTTTTATATTGGCACCAACTTCAAGTTTGGTGAAGAGAACAAGATATACCTAATTGTTCATTAAGAAAAAACCACCAAGAAGTAATCCTTAACATCATGTTACAAATCAAATGATGGTGAAGAAGCAAATGATTTTTTATTAACACAAAACATGAAAGCAAAGCATCCTTGTTAACAAAACTATAAGCATAATATTTAGCATAATAAAGGAAATTGGTCGCATGAATTTTAGAAAATCCTTAAGAAGATATCAATTTGAATATAATATAAAGTATTATGTACAAATAATTAATATTGTATTATAGAAAAGATATAATATAAACATTTTTTATTAAATAAAAAACTTTCAAAGTTTTATTAAACACAATCATTTCTTACATTAATGAGTTTGAAGTCATTTAATTATATTGACTAGGAGATTATTGTTTTTGTGTCATAACTAATTATTAAGTAAAAGACTAGCTTGTTAAACAATTGTGAGGTTAATTATCTCACTAAATAGCAACTTAAATGGTAGAAGAATCTTAATCTAGTAAGTTTCAATAGTTTCTAAATATCTTGTTAAAAAATTGTGTGGTTAATTATCTCACTAAATGAGGCAACCTAAATGGGAGAGATATCTTAATGTAATAAGTTTCAGTGGGGTCTAATTAGCTTGTCTAGCAAAGGTTTCTATGTATATTGTAGAAGCACGACAATCAATCACAAAGTTGATACAATTCATAAATTCACAAAATTGTGAAAAATGTGATATTTTAACATGTGGATTGATGTCAAGAATACAACACAAGGTTTCTACTAAGAAGAGTTTAATGACTTGTAAATGAACACCGATCTTAGTGTGGGTACTTACTAAGAAATTTTCACATGATAAGCTATGTCAAATCTATGTATCCTATCATTATCAATTTGTATTAAAAAGTTCAAAAAAAACAAAGCATTCATTACACTATCATCAAACAAAACTTGTAGACAAACCACCATGCTAGCTAATTATACCATGATTTTAAAATTGAGCATTTAAAACCCTTTACATTTATTGAATTTTTTATGCCTTAGCACGCAGACATCATAGGGGTAGGATATACAAAGTAGATTTATGAGTGAAAATCATTAAGTTGAGACATTTACAAGGCAACAATTATCCTATTTATGTTAAATGAGTGAAAATCATTACAAGTTGAGACATTTACAAGGAAAAATTCTCCTATTTAGGTTAAATGAGTGAAAATCATTACAAGTTGAAACATTTACAAGGCAACAATTCTCGTATTTATGTTAAATTGCCACAATGACATTAAATGAGAACTTTTGCCATCTTAAATCACTATATTGCTAGTCAATGTAGAACATAGAAATCTTATTTTATTTTTGTTTTGGATGTATAATGATAATAGTGGAATTAACATGTACACTTTTTAAAATATTTTCTAGATTTGCATTTTTATGACTGAATTATTTATTTTCCCAAAAAATATAGATATGCAACACATTTCCCTCCTAAATTTTTCACACTTTCACATAGGATTTTGCTTACCCGACCTTGTTACTTGAGATTGCTCCAATAAAGCCTCTTTTTTGCTAGGCTAATTTTACTTAATTCTCATTCTTGCTTATAAAAGGGCAGCAAACCCATTACTTTATGGATTTTAAGATTAAATCGCAGTTCAGTGAAGATTTCAATATCAATTTCGTTTTTGCACAAAAAAAGATTGTTACAAAATACAACTAAGATTGAAAAAAAAGAAAAATTGATATTAGCGCTGGTCTGAATTGCTATCCTAAAGAAAGGTTAGTTATTTTTGCAAATTTCCCTTATACTTTGGATTCTTCAAAAACCAAGTTCAAAGTAACAAGCTTCATGCAAGTAAATGAAATGTATCTTGTAGCTGGTTGATTTCATAAAATAGAAACAAGACAATGCAAGCTAAATGCTATAACTCGATGTTTAATTTCTTAATATTATCGTGTTGTAACATAACTTTTTTTAAAAGACGAGAATTCGATATGCTTGCTTTGTATAATCTCATCCATTTAGTGTAGTTTGCCTTTCCTTCATTCGTATGTTAAAACATTTAAATTTACTCAAGTTAGGTCTCCTACATAATGGTCAACTTCTCATCCACTTAAGGATTTCAGCACCTAGATAGCTCTAACAAATTAATCAGAACTTAGATGGAGAAATAATGTCAACACTGGAAAGAAGTACCAACCAAACATGATAGATCTCACATCACGCTTCAGTGTGTTCATACACATAAAGCAATCCAAGTTAGTCCTCTGATAGTTGTCGATGTAGAGGAATTTTTAACCCTGCCCCTGAGAGAATTTGTACTTCTTCTTCACGCTATTTTGTATTCCCAGAAAGAACTGTTTGACAATTAAGAGGTAATCATAAATCATTCACGACTCAACGTAACCTATTTATCCAGTTCAGCATTAGACATGCAAATCCTCTCTTTTCTTATGCCAATCATTATAGATAATGCTTGTTAAAATCCTTTTTTAAATCAATTGCCATGCATAAAATAATGGAAAACTAGCCACCTTGAAAATGATTCCTGATTTTCTTCTCTTCGTGTACTAGGGGGTATATGAGGTAAGTATATGATTGTGTCTTCTGTGATGTATTGAGGAAAAAATTGGCAGATGAAAATGAACTTATATAGCTTAAGAACTACAAAGATCAACAACTAGCAACAAAGCTTCTATGATTTTGTACCAGTGTCATGCCGAGTGCGTGATGAACCTAGACTTTGTTTTTTAAGTTCAGATGCAACTTTTGAATGCACTGAACTTGCCCCTGAATTTGTAAAACCAGCACCAGGAGAATGGAAACCAAAATTACTAATAAACCAATATAGAGCCCATTTTAGATCACACAACATATACTTCAATGCTTTTGTCCAATTTTCGTGCTTGTTAAAGCTTTGAGTGATGGTGTAATTCTCCACTTTGTCATTTTCAATCCTGAAACAGAAATATTTAATGAGACGTTAGCATTTCCTCTGAAATGTGGTCATTTAAATTGTAGAGAACCATTTCAGCTTCACAGAAGACATGATGTAGAAACAAGTTTAGAATGTTTAAAATCAAATATGCATAGAAAAAATGAGTGCTCTAAAGAATTCAATAACACTATCGACATCCCAACCATTTTTAACCTGCATGAACTGATTGGAACAAAAAGGGGTAAAAGCCATTGAGATATGAACCTAAAGGAATTTTATAACTAACACCTTAATCAATATCTGAGTCCCTATATACAATAATACTCAAATAACTAGACAAATTAGTCATCCACAAGTTTTGTGGCAAACCCTCTAGATTTCTGATTTCTAGAGGTCATGAAAAGAAAAAGCAATTAAGTTGTCTACATTTAACAAAATAGCCTATTAGATTGACGTTTTAGGGAGAGGTTCAAACGCTCCTGGTAGTTAAAAGTTGATCTAATTGGTTTCCCACAAAATCTGGTACAATGTGAAAAAAATTCACTGTGACCAGATTATGGACATGCATTTGTCACAATTGTTGATAATGCATTTTATAGATAAGGTCATCCAAGAACATAAAATTTCAATCTAACTCGGCAAAAGATAGGGAAGGCTTCAATTCTATAATTAGCGGTGCCTAAATATAGAAGATGACTTCCTTTTATGTACGTATGGCAAATCTATATGATCTAAGCTAATCTAAAGGAGTAGATTAGCAATCAAAGCCATGGCCATACTTCTGACAAAAAAGATCAAAACAGATGTCAAACAGATGTTCGTAGCACACTAAATGCATAATAACAAAAGGAAGAAATGTATAAAGCCATGCCGAAATAAAGTTGAAGAAAACCATTAATTAATACTAAAAATTTTGTTGATGAAGGCTTGCCTGTATGGAAATTTAACACACTTGTCTAGTGCAACGTTTGCAGCCCTGTCTTTTGCATTTGCATAGTTCTCAAACTCCTTCAGACATGCTAAAAAGAATGTCATGGCTTTATCATAGCGAGTGCTCCAAAACAAGTTTACTGGACCATACCTGAAACCAATCACACCTCCATGATCAAACATCACAAATCACAATATGAAAAACATCCTTCATAAATGTTATCCAGGTTTATATGATTGTCATTCCATTAATCATTCTAAGAGACGGGTATATCGTTCAAGCATTAAACAAGAACATCATGATGCACACCTGTGCCTACATGCAATGCACTAGTCGAAGCATTTAATGAGCTTGTATCATATTAGACTAATTTACAAAGCACTGACACAGAAAGGCATAAGTGAAAATTGAATTCAATTACCTGGGTTCAAAACACAATGCATTACATAAAAAAAGTAAGATGTATTATTTGTAAAAATAGTGAAAACAACTAATTTTTAATTTTCATGATGTCAAATATAGTGAGTAGAGGTAAAAACAGATAGACTGCATGCTAAAAATGTCAATCATGAAAATTGCACGGTATTTTTTTAAAAACAAACTATTTTACTTTCATCTAAGAAGTTCTGTTAAAAATTGAGGTATACATTTTGTTATAAAGTCACCTTCATGACTTAGGTTTAGTAATTAAAATGTTAGTTTCTTTTGTTGTTAATTAAGAGTTAATTTCCCATAGGGTAGTGGGGACTTGGGAGAAGGTGTACAGGAATTCAATGCTTTGTAAGCATTTGCATGATACTCTGTGAAGGTAACACAAATGAGTAATAATATTATTTTCATATTTTTCTGTTATCTTTGAGAGCAAGATGACTCTTTAATTACTGGGCGATGACAGATAGGACAGCTACCACCTTGTTCATTTATGGCAAGCCATATATTTCCTTGAGCCGTGACAATTGAGTTGATTGGTGACCATTAAAAAATTGCAATGATGTTTTTTTCCTTTCCTTAAACAGTGATATTGTTTCTCTCCACTTGTGGCCATTAGGAAGGAAAATTGTTTGTCTTTCCCATGCAGGTGTTAAGAGCCACTTAGAACAGTTATCTAGGACAACCATTGAATTGCCAAGGGTAAACGTTGCAGTGATAGAAAACAATTGGTCTTCTAACCCTGGAAGAAGGGTAAGACAGTGTGCAGAGAGGAGGACAGTATTAAGGGTTGATTGACTAAAGGAGGACACTTCCAGTTTCTAAGTAGAAAGGGAGAAATGTGCAAAGTTTTTGTGAGTTACAAAGAGCAGAGTGGAGAACAGAGGAGACTCAAGGAATAACATACAGCTCTAATAGGACCATTAATCTGGCTAATCTCCATTTACTAACATAGTGAATGGAATACTAAATTGCATACCTTGCCTGGAGTTTTCACCCATTTGGATTTTCTCCAGACAAAATCCATGTCATGTGTGTTATGCTAATTGTGTGCCCTAATATTTTCTTAATTTTCTTTCTGTTAATCAAACACTTAATACTGCTGCAAGTTGATTAAATCTATTAGGGCAGATTACTGAGTGTTGTGAATAACATGATAACTTAGAAAAACAGTAATTGTTGCAACTTCAGAGTTATACAACCAGAGGTTAAAGGATCAAACACTACATACAAAAATGCCACAATAAAAAAAGAAAACAAAAGATCGGACAAGATAAAAGGTATGAAGCACTGGAAAAGCACAAAAGAGTTTCTAGTACAAGAGGAAAAGTGATTCATTGTGTAATGATTTTAAATGGAAAACAAAGGTAATCTGTCAAGCAGTAGTAACAAAGTCGGCAAAACTTCAAGAATTCATACCATGTGCTCCAAGCATTACAGAGACCTCACCAAGATTAATTGAATTTTATACTAAGTTATTGATAAAATAATCTTGGAATTGGCAACGCTTTAGAGTCTGGATAAGCAATGGCTTAAGATGCCCCAAACAATAGAAGCAACCAGCATTTTGAGGCATCAATGTGGTTAAGTATTGTTAGTTGTTCTTCAGTTTCAGCAAAAAAAGTTATCTTCTTCTGCCAGCTTTGCCACTATTCACAATACAGTCTTTACCAAGAACCTATTCTGTTTGATTTACTATACGTTCTTTTTCATTTCCAACTTTAGAAACTGGGCTCCTTTCAGAATATACATGCCATTGGAAAATTGTTAGCAGTCAGAAACACAATTTGTAATGTTCACAGACGCCACTATATTGTTTGCCACAATTATTCTCTCCTAGAATTGAGTGAGGTGCTCAAGTTTTAAGTGGGGAGATGACGATGTTATTATTGTTAATTGTATTTTGATAATAAAATTAATGAATTGCAATAGATCATCATATTAGTTTTGTCAAATGGAGTGGAAAATCAGCAGAGCTTTCATAGCAGAAAAGAGACCAGTGTTCAAATCTTCACGAGACATGTTACATGATTGAAAATGTACAAATATTGAATGCCCAATCACGTAAACAATCACATCCAATTCTGGCTGTTGCATAACCCCTTCAGATAAGGGTGGGTGCAAATCCTGGATAAAATTGACAAAAGAGATAACCCTCAATAATGGCATATAAACCAAAGGAAACAATGCAAGGGGAATTTGCCAGTAAAAAATATTCATGAGACATGTTACATGCTTAAATGTACAAATGTTGAATGCCCAATCATGAAACAATCACATCCAATTCTGGGCATAACCCCTTCAGGTAAGGGTGGGTACAAATCCTGGATAAATTTGACAAAAAAAATAACCATCAATCGTGGCATCTAAACCAAAGGAAACAATACAAGGGGAATTTGTCAGTAAAAAAAATTCATGAGACATGTTACATGCTTAAAAGTACAAATGTTGAATCCCCAATCATGTAAATCATCACATACAATTCTTGGTGTGGCATAATCCCTTCAGATAAGAGTGGGTGAAAATCCTAGGTAAATTTGACAAAAGAGATAACGCTCAATCATGGCATTTAAACCAAAAAAAACAATGCAAGTGGAAATTTGTAATGTCCCCTACTGCGGTTTGGTCAAATTTAACCATAATCAATCTATTTTCAAAGTACTTACGACTTGAACTAACTTGATCAAGAGTCAAGACTATCTTAACATGAATCAAATCTGGGATGTTCTATCCTTTCTTTAGTCTATCAAGTACTTGCTGTCTTACCATACTATATAATTAATCTTATTCTGAACCATTATAAATCCTTTACGTATTTATTAGTTACTAATTATATGAATTATTACTAATTTCTAAAGGTATTAAATTAATTATAATTATTATATTAATATTTATTATTATCAATATCTATATTTACAATCCTTACATTATTCCTTACTCTGATTTGGATATATATATACATAAATAAATAATAGTACCAATTATTTATGTATTAGCTGATATCCTTCTATATAATTTATATAATACTACTACCAACTTAAAACAATCCTAGTTAGTAATATGTGTACTGGCTGGTAATGGCAGACAGATCTGATGCATGTCAGATCCGGTCTGCCACTGTCATGATAATTGGTATCCTTATTAAATACATATTGCACTCTATGTTAATATTTCTATTAATATTAAATTCTGCATAGAAACATTATCATACTTCATTTAGTAAAATACATTGCCATGCATATCATCAAGGTCAAGGATGTTACTGCCTGTAACTTAATAGTTCTGATCTAATCTTTATTCTTAATTAGAACGCAGACATAACTTAATATTTAACAATTATTAGTTAATGAGTACTTGCAGCGTAATGCCCGTGATGTAATAATCTACTAGTAACTTAATGTTCTATTCCTTCCCTAATGCGGCCTGTAGTCACAACAATAACCTGTAAGTACAATTCAAACCATTGTATATTTCTTTGCAATCGCATGGTGTGCCAAAGGCAATTGCTCTTAGAAGAGCAATCCAACTGGAATAATAATATATATATAGCCCAGCATTTGTCAGTATATCCGATATCCTTTTCTGCTCTTATGAGCAAACCCATACTGGACAATGAAAACAAAACATATAACTTCTCCACCCTCCTCTTGGAATGAATCCAATTGGTGTCTTATAGTTTGCGAAGTGAACAATTACCTTGTTTGATTTGAGAAGATATCTCCCTTAACTCGGACCCTTCCATTATTGTTAGTTAGCTAATCAATATCGGTTATATGCATTAGTTAAGGTAATCTCCTGTTTGTCGGCTGGGTTCTTTCTTGATCATAAATGATATTGTAGGGATTGGTGGGTTCGGATCCTCCTTGGCGCAGATGTCTTGCCTTAATTGACTATAGATATCTTATACACGGCTTCATGAGTGTATAATCATTGGTATTCTCATGCATATTTGGGACTGAAGAGAGATATCTTTGCCATAGTTCGATATCTTCATATATTAATTATATTGTTTGCTCAACCCGTACCAACTAATTGCAATTCATTAACCTGTGTAGATTCATTAGTGGTATTTGATACATAGTTATTGGCTTCCTTATGGACAGTTGGATCACCTTATAATTATCTGACTTGTACCTTATCATTGCATATTCTTGGAATTATCTTTAATGAAATTTGTAAGAACATGGTATATGGATTATGGCAGGGACATGACAAAATTGCCAGTAAAAAAACCATTCTATTAGTTCTAGAAATAATGAAAGTGAACTCTGTAGATGCCATTATCATTTTTTTACCATCTCTACCCATCTGGAATAAACACCAAAAACCACATTATTTTCATGTAATTTGTGTTATTCAGCTTACAAAAATAATGAGGAAATGTTATCTAACAGCAACCTCTGCATGTCATTAGTCCATCATGATGTAGATATTCCAACATGAACACAACCATTACGTAGCACACAACCAATAAAATTGTCTTCAGGAAAGGAACATTCAAGCTACTGGCAAAAATTGCTTTTCTGTCAACTAAATACAATCTATAATGCAAAAATATATTATATTGCATGTCTCCTGTTCTGAACATTTCAAAATAATACAATCTAAAATGTCAAAGGAATAAATTCTTACAGTTCATAGATATTGTTTTTACTATCAGCCATGCGTGGATAACTTCCCATTGGAATAATCCGATATCTTTCATAACTGAATTAAGGAACAACAAGAAAGCTATAATCGAACAGCATCATTTAAGAAATTAGAAATATGAATTTTTTGCATTGATAAATAGTGAAGTAGCCTAAAGCATAGCATTAATCTCAAACATATAGTTATCATATTAAATTCTATAGTTATAGCAAATCTGCCTTCTAGGAGGTCAAACTTTACATATTTTGCACGTAGGTGGTGTGAAAACATGCTATCCTTGGTAGGTCCTTGAAATGGAGAGGTATTTGTGTGCCTACACATGATTTTCAAAAGATTATCAAGTAAGAAGTGCAATACATATTTTCACAAAAGCAGTGAACTGTGAAATGAAATTTATCCACCCAATTTGATAAAATCGTCAATTCAATAATGCTTTGGTTGTTGTCAGGCCAATAACCTTTGGCAAAGTTTGTAATCTTCTCTTTCGCCCTGCAGTGGATACAAGTCTAATTCAATCTATATTGCCAGAAGTGATTCTTTTAAGGAATATTACATTATTATTAGCTAGCACTCACTAACTACACCTATCCCCTCTCAAAAACTGATCAGCCTCAGGGATGGCATATTATCGTGTGAGCCCATTCTGAGACTTCATAGTTTGTCATGGATACAAATTGTTGATATTATGATACACTCGATTTCATTTTGCAATTTTCCAACTGAAGAACTCCTCATGAGCATCTCGACTCCCCATTTATAATCACTACAAAAAGAACACTAGCAAGCTTTGCAGAACTTTTACATTGCTATATCCAAATGGGTATATATAACATCGATCGCGTCTGTCATTGTCAACAACAGAACATTTTCACACTTCACTCTTGATATTGGAATGTACAATAATTTATTGAGTTTTAATAAGCTTACTTATGGGTATGAATTTAAAATATTATCATAGTTGAAAATGTGGGGTATTAACTTTTGCTTACAAGTTCATCAAAGGGATGGAATGTCTCCTTGGTAAAACTACCAGTCAACATTACATTCAAGAAGATTTCAATGATGCATAGATTTAAAACTCGCCAAGTACTTGTGAGATATATTACACCCCGAGTAACTCAACCTCAGCAAGGTCTACGCAAGTTACTTTCCCGAAAACTTGCCAAAACTCATGTGTCAGTGGAAAAACTCTCCTGTAGTCACATAATGACTCATTTTGACTATTTTTCTTTCATCTCTCACTCCAACATGTTGATAAAATTGTCAAAAACCCATCAGGTGGTCAGCCTCCTGCAGGGTTCTGCTCTGGTTTTAAAAGCAGATAACGGAATTTTTGGGCCTGTCTTTTTTGACAGATGTGCAGTGAACTTATTTTTTTTACTATATAAATGAAGGATAAACTACTTATGACTTCTCTAAATTCAGTTTTATGCATTTTTTAAAGATTAATTTACAAATTAATATGTATTTTAATGTTCCAAACTTTTTCTGAGTCTAAGTCAATCTCAGGTCTGCTGAGTCCAAATTTTTTATCATGCAATGATGGTTCTTTTCTAAATATATCCATTTATATTACTTCTTGATAGAAAACATGCCAAGAAACATTCCAAGTCCCAGCATCGTTTGAAGGCATTGGGGAAGTCAGCCACAAAGATTTTCTTCATATCTAGAAAGTGGATGGGTTTTCATTATTAAAAGTGAGGACAAAATACATAAGAAGCATCAATAGCACAAGAGATTGCAAATGAATCTACCATGAAGTGGCATTCAAACCCTAGCCATGTCAAAGATTTAGTTCATAATTGAAAAGACTTTTCTGAGGTCCCAATTTCAAATTCATTGCTGAAATCAGATTTTTTTGGGACTATGTAAAACTATAGTAAAAGATCCAGAGACCATGCAAAGGGCTACAATTATTTACTGTGACCTATTTTCATGTGAAATATCTTTTACTGATTTTTCATTGACTTTCAAGAGTGAACTCCTGTAAGGACACTTTGAGATGTACAGCTTGTTGCTATATATGCAAAAGAATGATTGGTTTGAATTGCCAGTTGGCTAACTAACACAACTTGCAAATTTAATATTTATGCATCAATTCCAGTGCTTGAAATGCAATATTCCCTTTTTATAGAGGTGTGTTTTCCAATTGGTTTGAAGATATTCTGTAAATAAGGATTCAATTGGAGATTTATCTTAGCTTCAGCAGTCAAAGTAAGAGTCCCTTCATATTTATATGTGTTGTACATGACATGTTCCCATTCAAGTCTATGCACTAGAGAAAGCGGGTAATATACATTATGAAGCGGTTTGTTTTAAGTCCTTAACTAAGCATCGGTTAAGACACACACCCGTCACCCATGGTTAGACACGTCTCCTCATTGATATTGTCCGCCACCCCTTGATGAAGGATCACGTTGCCCTTGAAGAAGCCGACTCTTCATGAAGAGTCACCGTGGCATGTATAAGAGGGATGCTACCTCTTTCATTTGGTGAATTTTGGAACATACTCCAATGGTGTGGAAGATTTCCTATATGCAGTTCGTGTTTATCATCAGCAAGTTCGTTCATCATCCACAGCAGATCGACTTCCATAGCAGATCGACTTTCATATATCTCAGATCGAATTAAATTATCATCAGCGAAATCATTCCTTGGGAGAGCGAATATACTACTTGTCAGATCGTATTCTTTCTTGGCTGATCAAACACATTCTTCATAGGTTGGATACATTAATGCTCGGGGGAGACGATAGCCGTATATATCATCTATGGTTGGGAGGGCAACAATGATCTGAATCATTGCCCGTGGTTAATCGAGCACACCCTACGATTACTGTGCATGATCATCTTCTTGTGATCCTAGCATTGTAATGAAATTCAACAAGAAATGCATTGGAAAAAAAATTAATACACATGGCTACTTTTCCAGCAGCTCGAGTCATAATCAGAAATGATCAATGTTGCATTGTGACTAAGGGCTTTTTCTTCTTGAGGCATCAAACCAATTATGAGGCAGGATAGAATGCAGTGGTATAAGGCCTTAATGTTGCCTATGTGCAAGGGTGTTGGAAGTAAATCATAGACAGGGATTCTTCGGTAGTCATCCAAGGTATTTTTAATAGGCTAGTGGTCGCTATTTTTTGAAGCCTTTTCTTCTTAGATGATGGATAATATGGAGGTTTGTGAAGAATTTGATAGGATAATCCTTTTTGAAAAGCCACCATAATTACTCCTTTCTCTTTGGTTCAGTTGGTGGCAAGTCCCATGTGTTAGTCATCGCCTGGATTTTATTAAAAAGCATCCAAGAGATCTAGTGCGATCTAGTTCATGCTTTTGAAGTAATCATGACTAATTAATTGCAATGTCCCCTTTTGGGATATACCTGATTTTGCCAAAAAAATATCAATTCCATCAATACAATTTATTTTAATAAAATTTCATAATTGCAATTCAATTTAGAAAAAATCGTAATTTACTAACATCCAACATTAATATCAAGGATCTATGATCATATACAAATAATCCCTATTGAAAACAAAATACCCTAAATTCATTTGTATCCATTTCATAGCTTGTTTCCAATAGCCAAACAAATTAGGAATCCGATGGAAAAGCTTGATAGGACGTTGGGAGACTGTTCTCCTCAACCAAGCCCAAGGGCACAAAATGAACTTCCGAGTCATCCGGCACAAAATGAACTTCCGAGTCATCCGGCCCCTTGGCCCACAAGAACGGCAGGACCTCCGGCCCATCCATCTTGGGGTTGGCATATTTGATGAGGGAATAAGTACTGATTGTGTTGGCAAATAGAGAGTTTCTCCCATGTAATGTCCTCTCTTGCCTTTAGTTCCTAGATACTTTCAGTTGTTCTTGGCTTCTCAGTTTTTTGCTAGGTCTATAAGCTGTTCTATTATGCTTTGATGTTGGTTTCTATAGGACCCAATCTTTGACTTTCCATATTAATTAATTAAACTTTTCTGTTAGGTCAACATTTTGGCATGGTTAGCCGTGGGCTGGTATCTGTTTTGTATGGGCTTAATCCTTTTCATAGACCTTACGTTGTATGCAGTTACCATTTGCATGGGTGAGGATCCCAATAGGATCACTCAATTTATCCAAAACAAAAGACTCCACAAAGAAACTTTCAACATTTTTTAGACATCCTGCCATTTTGGTATCACATCAAGTTGCACTTTACAGTCCCTTCAAACAATTCTGGTCATTCATCAACATTAATATTATTTCTTTCTTTGCATCCATCTAGATTCCTCTGGGCATCGAATCAGTAGGTCTATAATAGTTCACATCATTAGCCCAAGGGTGTTGCCCTCATATGGCATATGACTTAGTGCCATTGTTGCCCCTCCAATATAGCATCTTCTATTCTTATAAATTTAATTGGAGATGGTCTGTCACCTCTAATTACCAATACTTCTAGTTAAGATTGTTCGTTGAAATAGAATTTAAAACAGAAGAAAGTACTCTTCTGGATTTACCTCTCATTCTCAAGGTGACAACTAGTTCATCTCAAAATATTTTGGAAAATTTTCCAGTTGTAATATTCATAATTTGTTTTATGCATTGTGAACAGTCAACAGAATTAACTTCATGGAGGAGCAGCTATGAAGTATTTCAATTTGTAATATTGAGCCCTATGTTGAGATGGGCTTCTGCTTTGGGGTGTGTTAGTAAACAAATTTGTATATATGAGAATTAATTACATTTAACTCTATCTGCACCTCCTTTCTCTGGTCTCGACATCTTCTATACCCTGTTTGGTTCCAGGGGGGCCAGATAGATCTTGTTCAGGAATAATTGTCATTGAATTCGATGAACTACTTGCTTCTGATTTGTTATTGTTATGTACATATACAATAGAAGTATGAGATGCCAAACTATCTCTACATGAGGGAATTGAAGTGGCTGTATTCTACTCTTGGACTTGAATTTTGTCAGCTTGGCCATGAGGTAAATCCTGAGGCTCATTATTTTCTGCTTCTTCCCTTACAGGCATTTCATGCATACCACTATTAACAATCATCCAAGGCTCCTCTACTCCATCCCAAGGTTCAGCCGAGTCATTCAATAGAAGCTCATATTCAGTTTCCAATTCAAAACAATAATAGACCTCTCCACCTTATATGGAGATTCTTCCTTTGTTTTTTACTTGTCGACAATACTCTTCATGAGTAAAGTGAATAGGAAGAAGATCGGCTTTGTTTCTAACACACAACAAGATCTCAAAGTTTTGGACATCAACTCCAAAAACCAAATCTTGAAAAGCCTCAAAGGATGATGAATTGTTCAGGTCAAATACCAGCACAAGTGCATCGCAATAATCAAGACTCGTCCACTTCACAAGAAATTCATACTTCCCATTATCCTCTAACTTGATATATTAGCCTTTTCAATCTTACATGAAATGACACTGCCAAATACATTTTCTCTGCATGCTATAACACAGTCAATTTTCAATCACTCTGTTTTTTGTTCATTGGCATTGTCAATTCTTTCTGCATATTCACTAATTATTCAAATCATACATGCCTTTGTTTTTGGTTCATTTAAAGTATCCAAGCTCTCGCAAAGTGTTACTGTGATTGATTCATAAGTATTAGGATAACGTCTATAAATATCCTTGATCACTATGATGACTTCTTGCACAACATAGTTAACTTAGATCTTTATCAATTCAAGCAATGCATTTATGCAATTCGATGACACAACGTTCAGTGGTAAGTACAACTTTTCTAACAAAATCAACATACCTTAACCTCATGTGAAGAATAGTAGGTCGGCGCCACAAAATAACATTTCCTTGTAATCTTAGTGCATTTCGATGTAATTTAGGTACTATGATCATGGCAGCTATGAGATCACATATCTGTTGAAGTATGTTATGAAACAGCTCCAATGGGCACAGTACATGTATTGTTGCCACTCAAAGTGATCTCCTTCTCAAACACACATCTTCAATAGCATTTAGAACATTTACAAACACAAACAGGGAGACCTTGCCTTACTTCTCCAAGGGTTAAACCAGTCTCTAACCGCAACTTTTGCACTTCGTTATTGTCATTATATCCCATGGGATGGTATATCTATCATTTGCATTTGCAAAACACATTAGCCAGCCTAGTTTTTAATTACTATTGACTCCTTAGACTCTGTCTGCGCTTTGTGGGCCACAATTTGATTGAAACATATTTATCTCTGATGTTCTTAAGAATTACACTCATCATCAACACGAACATAGTCTTTTCTCACCAATTTTGCTGCACTGAATTCCAATACACCCTTTTTATACTTGGCAATCCAAATGGGAGCAGTCTTAACAGGAAGGGTGCAAGGAAACTTTACCAAATATCCCAAATCATGGTAGCATCTCTATCAATGCTTCATCAAAACTAACTTTAAAAAGAGTCAGGCTTGTGAGTGGTTCTCATAACCACATCAGATACCAACGCCAGTTGCTAAACCTGTGAAGAACTCCAATAACTTTATCTCCTTTTGCTTTCTGTACTTTCGAAAGTGACTAGCAGGTTTTGGAATTAGTTTTGAAACCATCTCAGGACACTGAAATTGCTTTATTCTTGCAGTTTTATATAGCATGATGAGGGAACAAACCCACTTCAAAACCAATTAATATATTGATTGTCTTAATAAAGCTTCTTTCAGTACCACCTTCATCAATAGTTGTCGGATCAAAAGGGGGTTCTGACAACCGTGACGGACTCCACCCATAGTTATGAACTATCTCATGATTCTGTTAACACTTCACCCTGCCTTACTTCTATTCCTGAACTTAAATTATTTAACTTTATGCTGGATTTGCAACCACAATAATAATGGATGCTGCTCTTTAATAGTTTTTAGAAATTTTGATGTTGTTCTCCCCACAGTGATATATGAATGTGGGAGGCCAATATTTTTGTTGCTTAATACTCGGGGGCGAATGCAATATTGCCATTATCCTTGATTTTCATGATATGAATTACATCTTTAAGTTGATTTCTACCTTTTCTTGATACATATCGGTTTTGTATTCCATGAGTGAAGAGAAATTCTTTTGTAAACAAATTTATGCCCAAACGACCCACAAATTATAAGTGGCATTTTTTATCAACCAATGTTGTCATTGATTAAGAGCATGATGGGGACACTTATTGCAAACAAGCAGGATAGAAGCAAATGGAGGTGTATAGAAGCATATGACTAGAGATTTAATGGAACATGAAGTGAAAAGTTTAAAATTCTCTATGTTCAAAGTTGCAGGCAACAGGGTGTTTACGGTTTAGGGTTTAGATTTCAAGCTGCGTATTTTATACTTTACATTCAGACTGAAAGATATCATCTGGTGAAACCATCAAACTGAAAGTGCGCAGCCATTAGATATATATAATGTATGAACAAAATGTTTGTTCTTTATCAACTCTCCACGATGAATCTAAATGAAATGTATCTTTGTAAAACTAGAAAGTTGAATGATCTTAATCTTTTGGCATATGATGATTGATCAAATTCATGAATTTTTGAAGATGTAAAATAGACTCTGACATTTATTATTGTAAAAACCTTAGGGGCTTGTTTCTCAGTCCAATTACACTTCTGTTTCTTTGCCCATTTCACATTTCTGGTGACAAAGTCTTGTAGCATTTCTATTCCCATGAAAAATAGCGACCGACAATTGAATTCATTCCATTGTCATGATTAATTAGAGATACCTACGAAAGTTTCACTCTGAACATAATTCTATCTTCAATAAAATGACCTTACTTTCTAGAAGCTGTTCATCACAAAGAATACGGTTTCCTGAACAAACAAATTTATGTGATACAACTACAATATTCATTGTTGAGAAAAATCTATAGAAAATTCAAGAAACCCTCAAGTTAGAAATTGTCTTTTATGAAGGGAATTAAAAGGCATAAATTTTCAATCCCATGATATAGTATTGTATATGCACCACTCTGGAAAGAGAAAAAATACCAATTGAGATTGTTTACAAAATCCGATTATCATATGCAACAGTCACCACCTGAAAAACATGTGACCGTTAAGAAATGGAGCAAAACTCCACAATATATTAAGGATACGGAAGCTTGCAGCCACAATGCACAGCCACCATATGAAGCAAGAGACATGCTTGACCCCATTCTGCATTTATTTCACCCCATCTCAAATTATTTTGGAAAATTTCCTATTTGTAATATTCAAAATTTGTTTTACAGTGTGAACAGTCATCGACAGAATTAATTTCATGGAAGACCAGCTATAAATTATTTCAATTTGTAATCTTAATCCCTCCATTGAGATGAGCTTTTGCTTTGTGGTGTTTAGGGTTTAGGGTTTAGATTTAATGCTGCATTCAGACTGAAAGATGCCATCTGGTGAAACCATCAATCAATAGTGTGCAGCCATAAATTTATGTTCTGTGTGATCAAATTGTTTGTTCGTTATCAACTCTCCACGATCAATCTAAATGAAATGTATCTTTGTACAACTAAAAAGTTGAATAATCATAATCTTTTGGCATATGACGATTGATCAAATTCATGAATTCTTGCAGATGTAAAATAGATTCTCAAACATTTATTATTCTAAAAAGCTTAGAGGCTTGTTTCTCAGTCTAATTACATTTTTGTTTCTTAGCACATTTCTCATTTCTGGTGACAAAGCCTTGTAGCATTTCTATTCCCATGAAAAATAGCTACCACCAATTGAGTTCATTCCATTGTCATGATTTGTTAGAGATACCTATGATAGTTTCCTGCGGAACATAATTGTTGAGAAAAATCTATAGAAATGAAAGAGATCCTCAGGTTAGAAATTGCTTTTTTATGAAAGGAATTAAAAAAGCATAAATTTTTGATCCCATGATATAAAAATTGCATATGTACCACTCTGGAAAGAGAAAAAATACCAATTGAGATTGTTTACAAAATCTGATTATCATATGCAACAGTCACCACATGAAAAATTGTAATTGTTAAGAAATGGAGCAAACACCACAATATATTAAGGATACGGAAGTTTGCAGCCACAATACACGGCCATCGTATGAAGCAGGAGACATGCTTGACCCCATGCAGCATTTATTTCATCCCATTCAACCTGCAGGATGTGATCCACACAATGAAGTTTCTTCTTTCAGTGTTCTAATCCCCGAAAATTGCAAGAAAAAAAATTCAAGCCATGTCAATATAGACTATCTGAACCATTTATAACCTGGACTTCTAGATCATATTCTCTGGTTTACATACATACTGTAATGGAATTAATTTGGATCTATAAACCTTACCTTAAAAATTTACCTTCATCATAAATAAATGTTCTGAATCACTAATTGAATGAGATCTTAATAATAGAGTGTAAGACCATATACAAGAAACAGAACTTATATCAACCACCATCCATCCAATTGACTATGCTTCAGAATTTTAGCTTTGCTTCTAGAGGTGAACTTACCGGTATCTTAGGAAGCCGACCTAATCTGAAGTTGTTTATTGTCCCAAAATCACCATCATGCCAAATGTGAAAAGCATCATTCAATACATTTGTCTGTTTTAATTGTTCTAGCTGTGTTTCAGTGACTTCTATCTTTGCTAAAATGGCATCACGGTCTTCCTAGCATATTCCAAAAATAAAACAAATAATTAGCAATATCATCAGAAAACCAAAAATTGCACATATTTTTCCTTAAAGCATTCAACAAACAGCAGTCCTTAATGTTTCTCTAGTAATCATCCATATAAAGAGTCATTGTACTACCCATCTTGATCATCAAAATGCAATTGAAAAGTCTTCATATCCAATGGCGGTCACAATGTAGCTATCAAAACGAATCATCCAGACAAATAACCATCTTATGTGGTAAATAAAATAAAAACATCATAATCAATACTCTAGTCAGAAGGCAAGAAATTACATATCAGACCAGTGATGAAGGACAACACAACTCTTCTGAATATGCCTTTTATAAAATCTGGGTCATATTTACCATTGAAATGTCCTATTTTATTAGTATGTGGATCCCTTTTAGTTCCATCATTTGTATGTATTAAACAAAACTGAATGATGCTTAGCTTCTAACTAAGTGAAATTCCAGACTTATGGGAAGTAGGGAAAAAGGCAGAATCAGAGTTCACTTGTTTAACTACCACTCTCATCCTGCTTGGTGCTAATTGCCACAAGTTTCACATAGATACAAAATAAATTATAATCTTTCTACAAATTTCTCTGTCATAACTCTTTGACAAGGTAGCTGTACATTCCCCTATGAGCATTATTGGTTCCTGCACTGAACCTTTCACTGTGACTCAAATCGATGGTCATTCTGGCCCAGGGATTGATGCATATAACATCACTAGTCTTGTCTAAAGATTTCCTCATTTTGTTTTGTCAAATCCATGCTTCCTTGAGAGATCCTTTCCTCACAAGAAATTTCTAACTTCACTCTTATTAATTTGGATTTATACATTTCAGGGTTACCCCTTGTTTAGAGTTATATTTCTTTACTACTCAGTTGTCATAAACATAAAACTCAAGAACATATTCTACCATTCCAACTTTGATGGAAGGTTGGTGCCTTTGTCCCCTTGATTGTTGAGCGCCGCCCTCAGGGATTCACGACATGGCTTAACCACCTCCCGTGGTTTGTTTATCTCTGGTGTTTGTATTGGGCATTAACAGATCGATCTTTTGGCGCAACGGCAAACCTTGGGCCAACAAGTGGTATCAGAGCTCAGGTCACAAGTTCAAATCCCTTGGTTGTGCTGGGGGGGGATTGTTGGAATGTTGGTGCCTTTGTCCCCTTGGTTGTTCAGCAGCTTCAGCACCGCCTTCGCGGATGCGCAACATGGCTTAACTGCCTCCCGTGGTGTGTTTATCTCTGGTGTTTGTATCAAGCGTTAACAGGTTGATCTTTTGGCACAACAGCAAACCTTGGGCCAGCAAACTTAACACTTTTTGTCCTTCAAGTTTGCTGATTTTTTTACAGTGGTGAAGAATTACAAAGGCATAAAGTATGTTTGCTAAGTGCTACAAGAAACAACTACTTTGCACCAAGGAGATATAACAATTAAAGTTAGGCTTAATTTGAATTTGTATAATCAAGTGAAATCGCACCTATGTGCTACGACGAACCACAAAAATTGGAGCTTGACAAGGGCTAAATAAAACGGGATTGTTAGAAGAGCAAATTCTCTCATATATCAAAAAACAAGAAGCTGATGTTGTAAATGAGAGAGTAAAATTAAAATCTCCTCCTTTAGCAAGAAAGGATCATGCAAACCACCTATAGGGGCATTTCCAATAGTGGCTCCCCTACATTGCAGCCTTGTCTTTCCAAGAAGACAATCACACTCTTTCTTATAAAAAAGGCACATTAGATAAGGCATTTTAGAATGAGCCGAGGGAAATTGCAAATGAATATATTGCATGTCGCATTTATGCCAATGGGCTTCCTTCCAAGTGAGATACCTCATTGGTAAGAAATAGTGATCACAATCACTCAAAAACCCTTAAGGTTACACAGATATTAGGTATGAAATGGTGCACACCATCATAATAGCAAGGAAAAAAAACATTTTGTAGAGACACTACTACAACCACCCAGGGATATATAGACTGAAACAGGAATGTCCATCATTTATTATGGATGGAAAGATTGTACAAAATCAAATTTTAATTAATGTCATTGTAATATATGTCCAAAAGAGGGAATTTTTGTTAAGGTGGTTAATTGTGACAAGCAAATGAAGGGTGCAAAATTCATAGCCAAAATCTTCACAGTCAATAGATATGGTGGATGCTAAAAACGATATCCAACTCACAAGGAACAACACTAAAAAATGCAAGGCAATAGTTTAATTGGTTGAGATAGCATATGGGTACATATCTACACTACAAGTACATACCATGCACTACCTCAGCTTGGGCATGAAGATTGACACAAAAATTAAATAGGTGAAACATATATTGATAATGAGGATATTCAGAGGTATGTGACAAACCATCATATGTCATATGGCATCTGCAGGTTCTCCAAGTTGGAGCTATTGAAATAAGTGTATGAAATTTCATTTTTTCATATTACCTCAAACTTGCAATACAATTTTAATTATAAAATTGTATGACATCTTCTATTTTTAATTTTTATTTGTTATTTTTTACACTACATTGGGTTGCTAAGACTCTATTCGCATTGCACACAATCATCTTGAGAATTATGAACATGCAAAAGGCATTGAGTATCACAGCCATTAGCAAAATTGCAGTGTGTGGAGGCAAGGAAATGCACAAATGGCTCAAAAGGTCAAATCATTGATTATGGATGATGATTGGTCGGCTCTTACATCTTGAATTCCACTAACTCCATCATGAGTATGACGAAGTTTGTTGATAAATATCAATCTTGTTTGAGAAAAATAAAGGTCATAATAGCAATGAATGAGAATGACCCCATAGAAGCATTTTTTTTCAAAGGTACAAAAATCATAGTTATTCGTACAAACATTATGACCACACACTTGCATCTTCTTATGTTTGCATTGTCTCCCAAATATTGCAACATGATTTTTTTCCTTTGCCTAGGAAACTGGCACCATATTGAGACATTGAAGTTGTTGATGGCTATAAGACTACATTCCAAAAAATCTTCTCAAATTTAGATGTGGAGGATACTATTGTGGGTGAGTTTGACAGCTTTATCTTGTCAAATACTCATATATGGTGGTACCTCTATGGGCAAGGTTCTATTTTACTCCAACTTTTTGCAATCAAATTTATCACAAGTAAACATTTTTAATATTTTAACATTCTTACTATTCTTTCACAATGACATATTACATTTTATAATTACAAATATTGTATTGATTGTCTCCAATTTCAACAAGTTGCAAGTTTTTCTTCTGCTGGAAGGAATTGAAGTACATTCTCCTTTATCTACTCGATCAAAAACATCCAGTTGGCTGCAAGAAAAGCAAAATGTTTGATCTATGTGCATTTTAACTTGGACCTCTTAGCACATGAGCAAGTCAACTACAAGCAAGGGTTGACAAAGAATTGGGATGTAACCCTGGGTGAACTGATTTGGATGCAACTTTTGCACAATATTCTAGTCACTTTGCAGGATGAGGATGCTTCTACACGTGATGTAGCTACTGGGGGTGACACTGCAATTGCTTGTGGTTCAAAGAAATCAACTAATGACTTTGGTGCTATCAATGAAGAGCAAGATTAAGATTACTGATTGCATTTTGTATTGATTCGACATTTAAGGACTGCCGTACCCATACAAGGAGCCATACAACATGAGGATGGGTGTCGTACAGTTCAACAAGGCAGTCAAAGTGTGGGAAAAAGATGCTGATGTGGATATTGACTTCCAGCAGTAAGGTCAGCCATCAATTCTTATGAATATTTGCTTATTTTGTAATATCAATAATTTTCTGTATGAAATTTCTATTTATCATAGTGATTACAGGCACAGCAGTATGCATGTTCACCATCATATATTGCATACATTGATCAGTAATTTAATTCAGAAATTGTTATCTGCATTTTTAATTAAGCAGGATTTATTTTCATGGTCATTTATGATGCTCCATCAACATGCCATTGGAACACAAACTGTTTGACGAAATACCAATGTGAACTCTATGGAAAATGTCATGGTTTTGTGTTGGATTTAAATTTTGTGGTTTTAATATTATTAGCAGCAACTACCAGTATCTGCACTCAGAAATACTCCTTACCTGATTACATGCAAAGCATTTGACAAAAGGCCTGCATAGTGAACTGTGGGGAAATTGTAAATTTTGGTGTAAAAATGGGACAGTTTATTACAAAATCCACTTTGACAACCTGTATAGAGTAACATGAAAGATGCCAACTAAGATATTGGCACAATCTGATTGGTTGTTTCAATCAAGTTCTTTGACCAGCGAAAAATGGTTTGGTTTTCAATGCAAAGCTTTGTGCTTTTTGGATTTTTTGAGGTTTATGCTTGAAACCTTGACAATGTAGAAATGAATACAAGTGCAAATTCATAAAGAATAATTGACTGAAATTAAGTTACAGACTTCTGATTTTATTTAACAGCAATGAACAAAAATGGAAATAAATAATTATTTTTCAACAATCAAAGCCAATAATGGCCTACCAGGTATCCAGCACTAGGATTGAAGAAGAATTATTGGCCTGAATAGGTATAAAGAATGATAGAAGCCCTTCCAACTGCAACTAATAACTCCAATGAGCTTTATTCACCTACTGAATAATCATCTAAAACAAATTTATGAAGAAATCTTAGGTCCAGTACATATTCTAAAATCTTGCCAGGCAAGGTCTCCAAGAATGACCAATTTTCTCCACTAATTTGCTGACACAACTCCAGAATGATGCAATTCCTCCAACATAACCATTGACTTCTTCTCATTAGCTGCCAACAATGAAATTTGTACAATAAAACTGCTGCAAATACCCTTATTTTATTTTATTGAAAACTCCAGGCAAGATATGGTGGTGCAGCTAGCCTGGGAAAGGTACGGCCTGCTGATTGGGAGCATATGCTCAGATCCGAAATTCGAACCCCTGTGAAGTTGTAATACTCTGATTTTCTCTTGAATTTGGCCCCATGACCTGAAAAGAGCTTCCAATGAAGTCCAATATGCTAATAGATGTGAGGGTTTTCATCCTACACCTGCAATTTGGAGGTTTCCGACCCCAAATTTGCTCTAGAACTCTGCCAATATGCTGCAGACCTGCTGAAGGTAAAGAATTCTTCAAAAATCATCAAAGCATAATGCACAAATGAACTCCCAAATGCTCTTTTAACATTCCTCAAACCCTAATTCGAATTTGGGGTTAGGGTTGGACTATTGGCATCATAAGACATGTTAAAATGTTTATTTTTATTAAAAAAATACTTCCCCTAAGTGGTTTGACCCATTGAAGGTCTAATTCCTCATAAAAAGTGGCCATATTATTAAGTTATAACTTCTAGGGAAATGTGCCAAGGGGCCATTTTATAATTCATTATTAACTTTTATTAATCTCCTTTTTAATAAAGTTACTTTATAATTTTTCTAATTATAGAAAAGTAATTTTATAATGAATTATTATAAAGTCTATGTAACTTAAGCTCACCAAGGCCAAAAAGTGACTACGTATAGACTCCTCTTGGAAAAGCCAATCATCCCCTAGCCTTGTAATTGCCTGCGGAGATGGCTAACAAGCAAAACTATGCAACTAAGTGATCACATGAAAAATGGGGACATTACATAACATTTTATCTTACTCGGAAGCTGTGAAGAGCACACGGTTATACTAAGAGGGGGCAGGTGAATCAGTATAACAACAAATTTTACCAATTTATTTTTACTAATCACAATAGCATTATTCACTAACTTTCAACACTCGTGCACATAAGAACACAATAACACAATGTTTTAGGTGGAAACCCAAAAGGGAGAAAACCAAGGCAAATCAATGTTTTTATATAATTCTTCTTTTACAATGTTTCTAGGCACCAACCTACTAGAGGCACCAAACCCTAACTCTATTTGTGAGCACCAACCCACTGGAAGTACCTACTCCCACAATTTGTAGGCACCAACCTACTGGAAGCACCAACTCCCACTTCTAAATTTGTTTCCACCTTCTTGATGTTGCTGCTACAACTGATGATGGACAAACTTTTTTCTTCAATCTGTTATAATCTTCTGCTCAAATCCCCTGTAATCTGATCATATATCTGCCATAATGTGATCATACTTATAAAGATTGCTTTACATGGATTTCTGTATACAATCTGCTCTCCAATCTGCATATACTCCTTTCTTCGAGTCTTCCACAATTACTATCATAGGTCTATTTTTAAATCTGCATACTCTTCCTTCTTATATCTGCATTCCAACTCTTTTAATATTCTTCTTTAAATTCTTTATATGCAAATCTGAATATATATATTTTATCTTTTTATTCTTACATACCACTTATGTTTATTTCTAATTCCAAACTCTCACCATATATATCTCCGTATCTAAGAGTCATACCCTTTGTTAAGGAGACATATCCTTCACACATATTAATTGGACCCTTCACTAATTCACACCCTCTGAGAATCATTACCAAAGATAATAACACTTCAACTAGTGTTTCATTTATATTAGTTAGTCAAATCATGGCTTCTTAATATACCTTAATTGCTTCTTTTCATGGGTCACTCCTTTTGTTTAGAATTAACCACTACTTATCACTGTTGTCTTTAATATAAACAATGCCTTTTTAAACATAACAAATATCTTTGACTAATGTGATTTTTGATTGATAATAAGTCTTTAAAATGACTATTTGTTTCATTCCAAACCTTTGCGACCTGCTTATTCACTTCCACACACAGAGTTAAGGTCATCTTATTATGTTGCTATTTTTATCTTCATTGCTGCCTTTTCACGTGAATCACTGTCCATTGGCAATTACCGTTTTCATTACCTTGTAATTGTTGCTCCTTGCTTCATGTATAATCACTCTGCTTTTCACACACATACCTGGGCGAATTGATCTTACGTATACATGTGTTTATAATCATCGCTACATGAGATCCATAGTCTCGTAGAGTATAGTTGCTATTTTTTTATATATATTAATTGCTGCTCTGTTAATTTCGACCCCTTTATATGAATCTCTACTATGTATAATAGATGCTCTCCTTATCGCTTCTTTATGGAGTCATAGTCCTTTTCTATTGTCTGATATGATGATCTAATGTAGTTACTTGACATCAATGACAGATCTTTTCCATACAATAATGAATCCCTTTGACATCAATGACAACTATTCCAGCAAGCTGCTTAAGACAAACCTATAAATACTCCCGGTTTCCTCCTCTATGTAAATCAACCACAATAAACTATTTCTCTAACTCTAGGCAATGTGCTGGGGAACTGTCTGTTTACAGCAATTCATGCATATTACCCTGAAGAGTGATAATCTGAACCCTCTCAATATGAACATCAGATCAATAAAGAATTTCAGAGTTAATGAAGCATCAAATGGACCCATCTTTGAAAGGAGATACTGGAAGTGCAATTGAACTTTGAAGGAACGGACACTTGAGAGAAGGAATTGATGCAATGTCCCCTGCAAAGTAAGAAGAAGGGGTAATAAAGTTTATGTGAGGTAGGACATATATGATGTGAAATCGTTCCATTTTTGCATCTCAAGCATGATACTTGGGTGTGGCCAGTCAGACATTGTTATCAAAAGTAGAACATCATTGGCAGTTGAAAGTAACACTATCTTGAAGGTTCTGCAAGTCTTAAAGAAAAAGGATGGGCAGCTGAAAAGCTGACTACCTTCTCAGTTTTCATGCTCGCCCTAGAGATAAAGAACAATGATGGGAAAAGTGTTAACTGATTATAACTTATTTTGCATGTTGTAGTTGGTTTAAACAAATAAGTTCACTGTGTCATATCAGCCTGGTAAAGCTGAAAAAGGAAACTGACTAGTGATAAAAAAATGGCTGATATACAAAGGAATTTAAATAATTTTCTTCACCTTATTGTAAATAAATGGATTTGTGTTGGACAACTATGAAAACCAATTTCAATAGGCTCCTAAATACCAAAAGATTGAAGTGATAAAAGACCTGCATTGTGTTTATACCTGGTGATTAATGAGTTCCAGCCTGAAATTATTGAAGCCGTGCCAAAACCTGCAAAATTAACTAAAGTGAGACTTATTTATACTTTTTGATAAAAAACAAATTCATAAATTTAAAAGGAAGGAATCTTTTCATCAGCCCAGGCCATGGCCATAGCAAAAATGCAGGGACATTGGTGGTTTTCTTTAGGCATAAATTTCATCATTGCATTATATATTTCCATAAGCACACTTCATAAAAACTATGTACATAGCACCATAAAAAGTGTGATTACAAGCAACCCTTACATAAGACCATAACTGATTCTAACGCTACATCTATGATTCTTACACTTCAACCACTATTTTATCCATAACATGGTTGAGAAACTTAGACTCAGCAATAACCCACAATTTTTGCAAACATCAAAACAAACATAAATTTGTAAATATATACCTCAAAATCATGCGCATTATTGAATTTATGGAACATATCACTGCTTAACTATCACAGACCAAAAACTGAGTTTGATACATATCAAATTCAAGTTTCAATATAAATTAAAAATACAAATTATTAATTTGTTCTAAAAATAAAGCTCATAACAGTCTGCTGCCATTGGGTGGGTATCCTTGAACTGGATGGTTAACTATATCATCTTCAACAGAAGCCTTAAAAGAAGCTTCAGCCATAGGGTCATGCTATGAATGCAATGAATCTCCCACTAATGGCTTGCCACCCTTTCCTTCTGCCCTGTCAAATGCTGCCACTTCTGCTTTCCATTGTGCTGCCTCCTCTCTGAAGTAGCCAACTCAATATCAATGAAAAACATATCCACATCCTTTGCAACTCAATCTGAATATGGGTAAATGTCATCAAGGTCAAGTGTCAATAATGGCATTGAAATAATCCCAAATAAATGCTGATAAGAACTGATTTGTTGTTCTCCAACGCCTGCAATGTGAAACTCCCCTGCTCCAACATTACTGCTAAAAACGCTCTCTCCAAAATCACATTATGAAACCTCAGGCAACTTTCATGGCAAGCTTTGGGTGAAAAAAATTGATTACTTCGCTATAAGTTTTTAAGCAAAATGCCCACAAACCAGTTTGACTCCCAAGTGTTACAAGCAATTGATTGATTTTTCAACTATGATCAATAAAACCAAAATAAATCCCCCAGACATAAAATCATTAGCAATAATAATTTATTTTCAAAAAAGTGTTGGAAAATCATCATTATTTTAAGTTAAAAAATAACCCCACATTTCACCCAAGATCTCACAAACAAAAATCAGAACTGAAACAGTGTCGTTTGTTAGCAAATTTCAGATTTAAGAAATATATCAAATATATCTTGCATTTTGGAACAAGTTTTAAACTATTTCCCTCAAAACTAAAAATATATCTGAAAGTCAAGTTTGAGAACAGAGAAATAAATTGAGTTATATGTAATTTACCCACCATTTCTTTAGTGATTTTATTCCCTATTAGAATAAAAAATTCACCGAGCAACAAAAGAAACACATAAAATCAAAAGAGCAGAAGAAAATAGCATCCAGACTTAAATCTCTACATTGCAAGTATCCTCACTTTCAAGCATGTAAAGAGAGAAGTTTGAGAATACAACATACCAAATAGGTATAAGAAAACAGAGAGACTGTAAAAGTATTTCATAAATTGGGTAAACACAAAACAATAAAATAAATAATAAATGAAAAAAGGTGTGAAAGAAAGTGACTAATTATAAAGATAGGAAGTGCATAGGTAGGGACACATCCCTACAAGATTGCAATCCGTGACTAACCAGATATATAACCAATTCTGTTGAATTTCATTACAATACTAGGATCACAAGAAGATGACCATGCACAGCAATCATAGGGTCTGCTCGATTAACCACGGGCAATGATTTGGACAATTGTTGCCCTCCCAACCTGTTGTGACGTTCTCACACATCGCCCCATTGCAAATGGGGACCCTTGTTTTTTTTGCTTTTTAGGGTTTGTTTTTTAGGTCTTTTAGGGTTTTGTCAGTTGGCTTTTGCATTTTTGAGTGTTGTCAGGGAGATCAATAGGATAGCAGGTCCTGCTGGAAGAAAGTCCTGATCCTGAAATTGGCTAAGTCTGAATGTCCTGATCCTGAAATTTGACGAAGTCTGGAAACTAAAAAACCTCAAAAAACTAGATTTTGCAATATAACTCCTGGAGGTCTGAAACCACTCTCAAACAAATGTTATATTCCATAAAAATTATCCTGATAGAGAGTTCAAAAAGTCAAATTTTGCTCCTGTCCTTCACTGAGGATCCAGAGCGAATTTCGCTCCTGTCCCTCTCCAAGGGACCAAGGCAAAGCGCTCCTGTCCCTCACCAAGGGACCAGGGCGAAAAGGCTTATTTGAGCCATTCCTGGCCTTGTTTGGTCAAATTGAAACATCAAAGACACAATGAAGGACGAAATGAGCATGATAGAGCATCCAGACTTGACAATGAAATGATGAAGTTTTTTGCCTAGAAGGTCAAATTCGCTCCTGTCCCTCACTGAAGGACCAGAGCGCTTTTCTTTATATGCACAATTTTAGACCTTTTTTGGACATTAACTTTTATTCATAGCATGAAGTAAGGTGAAATCTTCCCTAGCAAAGGAAATTTGAGATGAAAATTGTAGTGATTTGGCCTTGAGGACAAAAATCGCTCCTGTCCCTCACTGAAGGACCGGAGCTTGAGTTCCAAATTTGCATTATCCTCGCAAGATTTAAGTGATTTCGCGATTTGAAGAGGTCAAAAGAAGTATGTTTTGCCCGTTGAATATAACTTGAATAGGCCACAAAGGAGAGAATCAACCCAAGTTGCACTAGGCGCTCCTGTCCCTCTCCAAGGGACCAGAGCGATTTTCTCACAAGACAAACTTCGGGCAAAGGCAAAGCAAGTTTTATGTTTGAGATGAATGAAAAGGGGCGTGATTGGTACAATGAAGATAATTTCGAAGGCTAGCAAAACACAAGTAAGCTCATAGTTGCAAAATCGCTCCTGTCCCTCTCCAAGGGACCAGAGCGAAATCTTCAAAATGCCTAAGTGCCTAACATTTTGAAATGCTATTTCTTGTTGCCAGGACTCTCAAGATGAAGTGGGGAGTGATGTTCTACGTCTAGAAAGTAATTCAAGGTTGCTATGATCAAGAGTTTGTGCAATGAACCAAAAGTCGCTCATGTCCCTCACCAAGGGACCAGGGCGAAAATGCCTTAAGGCAAGCTCCTTCCAAAGATCACATGAATTGAACTTAAAGTTCCAGATAAAATGCCATTTTGAACGTCAAGGATGAGGTTTTGAACGTAAAAAATGAAGGATGGAGGACAAAAATGCAGGAGCGCTCCTGTCCCTCTCCAAGGGACCAGAGCGAAGTTATCAAAATTCATTATTTTTTGCCTTATTTTAGCAAATCGCACTAGATGCCAAGTTCGCCAAAAAACTTCGAAATATTTTTAAAAATTCTAATTAAATTGGCATTTAATGAAAATCGCATAGCATTTTATAATTAATTTTGAGCCTTGGAAAATCGTTTTTTTAAATTAATTGAGGCATTTCGAAATTAATTATTATTAATTTAAAAATTTAAAAGAAGAGCACTTGAGGTATCATTCTTTATTGCTTAATTAAGTCAGCCTCTTCCTTTTTAGTTTTATTTATTTTTTGGCCTATTTTCATCAAGTCGGCCTATGGGGAGGTGAAATGGTGAGCACTCTATATATTTGAGGTGTGTTTTTCATTATTCAAATCATTCACTCATTGTTTCAAGTGCGATTTAGAGAAGCAAGGAAGGAGGTGCGAAATCTAGCTTGTGTGGAGCGAATTTCTACCAAGTGTGGAGACTAAGGAAGGCAAAATTCATCTTGAAGGCTATTGGAGAGGTGTATTTCTTGCTAGATTGGAGGATAAATTCCAGATGTTTTGAAGGTGTTGAAGGCTAGAGGTGGTGGAGTTGATGCTTGTGAAGACTAAAGGGGGAGCATTTTGCTAAAGGGAGTCTTGATCTACATTTTGCCTAGCGGATTCTCCTATTTTTGCATCATTTTTTTTAGAATTAATTCCCAAGTGGAGGTATGGCGTAATCACCTTGGCACCATTTTTGAAGATTTAAATTTTGCTTTGAAAATCCTAAATTAGGAAATGATAACTCAAGATTTATCATGAAGTTTCCTAATTAAAATCTTGAATCTTCCTTTTAAAGTTTAATTTTTAGATTTCAAGATATATTACTAATTTTGAAATGTTGTGTAGGTATCAGGATGGCGACTCCCAAGCTCGAAAGATCTACAAGTCGGAAGACTCTCCTCAAGGAAAATCAAGCCAGATCAAGGACAATCAAGCAAGGACAAGGACGACCTTCTTCAATCCAATCTAGCATCGACAAGGGCGACCTCTTCCAATCCAGCATTCCAAGGCGAGGTACATCATCATCCTGCACATCAAGGACACAAGAAGTCAGAGCAAGGGTTCGTTGAAGAAGCAGATAGTTCCAGATGAATTAATTAAAGCTAGCTTCTCAACAACATCAAGTTGAATATTTACCAAGTTACAAGTGTCAGACGAGGTGGCATCCTAGTCATCACTTCTCCAGTCAGTGTGGTCCACCTCAGCATTTCCAGATTCAATGTACCTAACTCATGGAAGGTGGCACAAACTCCGATGTACCTACCCCAGCTATCCATTGGTGGAATTTTCTGGAGAGGACATGTGTCCAAGCAATACAATTTTATCATTGGTCAAGCATTAAATGTTATGTAATGGTTGTAACAAACCCTAATTAGGGTTTTCATTGTTGAATCTTGGCCATTGATCTCGAATTGATCTAAGCCATCGAATTGTATTGAGGGCACTATATAAGCCCTAGCATTTCATTTTGTAATATATAGTTAGAATATAGTTGGAAGCAATTAGAAGACAGATAGAGAGTAGTTAGAAGGTGATTAGCTAGTTGATAGAATAGCAATTAGAGTAGAGTAGAGAGAGAAGGCAAAGATTGTTGCCAAGATGTTGTTGTAAAAGACTTGTAACTTCATTGAAGAAATGGTGAAATTTATGGGTCGATTCGACAATTTGCATGGTCTCTATACTTCTCGTGTTTGATTTTATGATTAGATGAGTGGAAGAAATGTGCTTGATTGATGGTGGAATTCGTATATCCATACTACTAGCAGTTTGTTGATTGCAGACTTGCCTTGTGTAGTCAACTGGAATCATTCAGCTTAAGCCTAACTTCAATTATCGCTTCTTCATTGATATGCATCAACCTGATGGTGTCTATGCCTGCAGTGATGATTTGAACATCATAAAGCTTTCCTTCGAAGATCGCACTAACCTTGTGGAGATGGTCCTGGGATGTCAAAACAAGACTTAGTTAGAATTTCATTAAAGATCATTCATTGCTCCTACATTCTTAGTATTAGAATTAGATCCTTTCTTCACCCTCCTCTTTTTTTTCCTTTTTTCAAATCAAAGCTAGTAAGAGCCTGTGTTCCAGGAATATTCAAAGCAGATCAGACGTTCAATCATCAAATGTAAGTCCCCTTGTGATTCCAGCAAATCACATCATACCACAAAGAGCTTATCCACACGTAGAGACCCTACATACAAGAACCTTGAAGTCATCCCGATTGATCCTTTTTCACGACATCTTTAGCATTCGGAGGCTTTATTCAAGAGAGGATAAGGTACCTTTAGGTATTTTATTCTGTGTTTGATAGTGTACAAAATACACGTCAACACAACCATAGACGATATATATGGCTATCGTCTCCCCCGAGCACGAAATTATCTCTCTCTATATATATATCAAATATGAACAGCAAGATGCTTTTACAATGATCATGTACAAAGGCCAATGTGAATCGCTTCACTCCTTGAAGTTATATGCTCAGATCAATTTACAATGCACAGCTGTGTATGCAGTATGCACTGCATTAATGTGTCCAACCTATGAAGAATGTGTTTGATCAGCCAAGGAAGAATACGATCTAGCAAGTATTGTATTCGCTCTCCCAAAGAATGATTTCGCTGATGATTATTTAATTCGGTCTGAGATATATGAAAGTCGATCTGCTATGGAAGTTGATCTGTTGTGGATGATGAACGAACTTGCTGATGATAAACACGAACTGCATATAGGAAATCTTCCACACCATTGGAGTATGTTCCAAAATTCACCAAATGAAAGAGGTAGCATCCCTCTTATACACGCCACGGTGACTCTTCATGAAGAGTCGTCTTCTTCAAGAGCAATGTGATCCTTCATCAAGGGGTGGCGGACAATATCAATGAGGAGACATGTCTAATCATGGGTGACGGGTGTGTGTCTTAACCGATGCTTAGTTAAGGACTTAAAAACAAAACCACTTCATAACATATATTACCCGCTTTCTCTAGAGTATACACAGGTTCATGATTGTCTAAGGCTGATAGGCCAATTAGACAATAATGTTTTCTATGTGGACCAAGGGAAGGATCTGACCATAGCTATAACTTCAACACTCCCTCTTAGCTAGCGAGGAATCCTTCTAGATGTCTATAAGTCACATCACCTCATTGTGATGACTAACACAATGACTACACTCATGTGTATGAAAGAAGCTTATCATCTCATTGTGATAGCATATCACCTCATCATAATGTTTGACCACAATTTCTACTCCCATATGTGGAAAGGAAAGATATCACCTCACCGTGATATCAACCATCATGGCTTATCCATACATATCACCACACGTGATATCCACCATTATGGCTTATATATAGATATCTCCTCACGTAATATCCACCATTATGGCTTATCCATAGATATCACCTCACGAGATATCAACCATTATTGTGAGATCGTTACCTCACAATGATGGTAAGATGCACAAGTGTTCATCATTGTGAGATTGTCACCTCACAATGATATTCAACATGGCTCATCCAGAGGGTAAACACACAAGTACAAGATGATCACACTGGACTCTCTCACGTGGTGTTGTCATCGTGTCACACACATGACATCTACCATGAACCATATCAAAGGGTGGAGATGAGGGCTTACACCTCAAGTCTCTCTCAAGGAGAAATGCTTTAACAAGAGTGTACACTTTAAACGTCTTTGAAGATAAGAATACATTAGTATATATATTAAAAAAATATAAACAAATCAATGAAGCTGAGACTCCATCTCGGCTAGGGCTTCACTCTCCACCATACCAAGCTTACCTCGAAAGTACACAAACTTTACTCTAGAGAGAGGCTTGGTGAGAATGTTTGTTGTTTGCTCATCAATACTAATGTATCTCAATTGAATAGCATTCCTTTCCACCATGTCTCTAACATAGTGATACTTGATCTCCACATGCTTCGTTCTGTCATGAAATATAGGATTGACAGAAAGCTTTACACAACTTTGATTATCACAATGGATAATTGTAGGTTCTAAGGATTGTCCAAACAATCTTGCAAGAAGCTTCCGAAGCCACACTACTTCTCATGCTACTGAAGACTGTTTTCTGCTGCACCAAGAAATCATAGCTGAACCCAAACTAAAACAACAACCAAAGGTGCTCTTCTGATCAGTGACACATCCTACCCAATCGAGATCAGTATATCATGCAGCTTCAAGTTCATATCAGAAGAATATCTCAGGCCATATCCAACTATGCCACGTAAGTACCTCAGCACATGCTTTGCTGCAACCCAATGAATCTGTCTTGGTTCACACATGAACTGACTGAGAGTACTTAATACAAAGTAGATATGTGGTTAGGTATTGACCAAATACATCGGTGATCTAATCAATTGACAATACATAGTCGGATCTACCAGATCTGAATTGGAAGCTGACTCACTCAACTTCTCCAGATTATATATCCATCATTGTAGACATGGACTTACAGTCCATCATGCCAAATCTCTTCAGGATGACTATAGTGTACTTCCCCCGACTCAAGAAGATCTCATGCGGTCTCTGCCAAACTTCCAGTCCCAGGAAGTAGTGTATAAGGCCAAGATCTCAAATTTAGAGGCTAACTCCCTCTGACACTGAGTGACGAGCTTCTCTGCCCCAGTGAGAAATAAGTCATCAACATGAAGGACCAAAATCAACACCTCTCTATCAACCACCTTTATGTTTACACCATCAATCTTGGTGAATCCCATGCTCACCGAGTATTCATCTATCCAGGAATATCACAACCTAGGTGACAACATAAAACCTTCCAGCCTGATCACTAGAGAAACCATCTCGACATGGTCCACTCCCTCTGAACAAATATGACCAAGATCCTCAGAAGTCAATTGAAGTAGATCCTCTAGTTGCTCCCTCTGTCACAGAAGCATACCTTGCTGGCATACTTCCAATAATGGAAGACATATTGCTTCAAGAGACTCCCATGTCTCTGACTATCTCAAGTTCTCAACTCATAACATCATCTGGCATAATCCACACATGGTTATATGTGCTGGATTCAAGACCACCTTAAACCTACTGTCACAGCTCGGCAAGGAACTCTTAACACTCATGTCAAGTGCACAACTTTTGTAAGTGCACTCGTGCTCTTAGAAAGATCTGTAGCCATCTTTCTCAAGACAAGCACAGCGGCAAGTTTCTGATGTCATAGCTATCATAAGCAGATATCATCGCTTGGGTTGAGCATCCCGACAAGCTGTATAGGCCTCCCTCTCAAATCATCAATCTCATAAGATCCAGCCCTGCACAAATGCCTCGGCAAGATTCCTAATGCATCATACTTCTTTTCTTGCAAAACCCATTCCGAGGGCCAAGGAAAAGAACAAAAGCATAACGAGGCAAATAACTCTTATCGTACATATAGGAATACAAATGAGAGGCTGACTACGACAAGCAAAAAACTCAAGAGATAATAATCAAGATAAATACTTATCTCATTATCCAAGCTCCATCTGGCTTTGGATAAACTTGCAACCCTTTCAAGTAGCATAACATCAAGCCAGCCTTAACTACGAAGGTCTTCAAGTGTCCCCTGCAATCACACATACACTTGTAATAATCTGCTGTTAACCATAGCTCATAACAAAAAAATGGTAATGATAAATTAGATGTCTTAAATAGTATGTAATCATAGCTAAGGGCTACATGACTCAACCTTACACATGGGCAGTTCTAGTCTCATGAACAAGAAGGCAACCATTAGTCCAATGCATACAATAGACAAATAACATGAGCATAAGCAATGCACCATATACTATGAGATAAATGTGGTAGTAGGGAGAAGACTTATCTGATCAGTTTGGTCCTATCATCCAATGAAGGTCCTAATCTCGTATTTCAGTTGCCATTGACAGATGCAAATCTGCAAAGTTTCCAAGGCTGAAGATGGAAATGTCACTTCTATGAAGAGAATCATCAAAGTCTCGCTGGAAAGAAGTGGCCCCAACTTCCTTCTCATTATTCTTGGCATCGTCCTCAATTAACCTATATCCAAGAATCTCTCTCTACTCGATCTAAAGATGAACTCTATCCCCTATCATATCATTCCACTCTTAAGCTCAAGCTCCTCCTCAAGACAGAGGGGATACACTAATTGTGGCAATGGCTCTTCAAGAACCTGCTCTGATACCATGTTGAATTTCATTACAATACTAGGATCACAAGAAGAAGACCATGCACAGTAATCATAGGGTGTGCTCGATTAACCACGGGCAATGATTTGGATCATTGTTGCCCTCCCAACCAAAGACAATATATATGGCTATTGTCTCCCCCGAGCATGAAATTATCTCCCTCTCTCTATATATATATATATCAAATATGAATAGCAAGATGCTTTTACAATGATCAAGTACAAAGGCCAATGTGAATCGCTTCACTCCTTGAAGCTATATGCTCAGATCAATTTACAATGCACAGCTGTGTATGCAGTCCGCACTACATTAATGTATCCAACCTATGAAGAATGTGTTCGATCAGCCAAGGAAGAATACGATCTGCCAAGTAGTGCATTCACTCTGCCAAGGAATGATTTCGCTGATGATAATTTAATTCGATCTAAGATATATTAATGTTGATCTGCTATGGAAGTCAATCTGCTGTGAATGATGAACAAACTTGCTGATGATAAACACAAACTACACATAGGAAATCTTCCACACCATTGGAGTATGTTCCAAAATTCACCAAATGAAAGAGGTAGCATCCCTCTTATACACACCACGGTGACTCTTCATGAAGAGTCGGCTTCTTCAAGAGCAACGTTATCCTTCATCAAGGGGTGGCGGACAATATCAATGAGGAGACGTGTCTAACCATGGGTGGCGGGTGTGTGTCTTAACTGATGCTTAGTTAAGGACTTAAAAACAAAACCGCTTCATAATGTATATTACCCGCTTTCTCTAGAGTATACATGGGTTCATGATTGTCTAAGGCCGATAGGCCAATTAGACAATCATGTTTGCTATGTCGGCCAAGGGAAGGATCCGACCATAGCTATAACTTCAACAAAGTCTGCTGGCTTATATAGCTTGGAAGGTGATATTACATGTTGAAGATAAACTTGGATATCAAAGAACAGAATCATTTAGTGATATTGTTGATTAGAGGCATGCATTTTTTAATGTTTTATCTTCAATTTTCTATCATCTCCTCCATTACTAAGGTGAACAATTTGGACCAATTTCTATGATATCACCTATGCCACAAAAACATCCACTCAAAAGAGCTTTTAGATACCAAAAAAGAAATTTTATGCCAAGTAATGTGAAGTTATCCATGACCAAGGGATTTATTGGTCTTTATGCAAGTTTGAAAGCATGACTTGTGGCAAAACAAACAAACTAAAATATAGGATTATGTCATTGAGAGTAAGCATCTCATTCACAACTTCTTGCTTGATCAATTTTTGGGTAAACCAACATCCAAATAAGAAAGAAACTGATTTTTTTTAAACAAGAAGAGAATGAGATATCTTTATCAATATTAAACTATATTCCACTAAGGTTCCTTCTGAGCAGAAGACAGAAACATTGGAGCACAAAGAGGGAAGGATATTTGAATGGTGAAAAATGCATGGAGATTAAAATGGGTATATGTAGGATTGATGCAGAGGAGTCCAGGACACCCAACAAAGGAGCATCGATGTTACATACTATATTTACCCATCATTAGATGTTCGGTTACATCCAACACATTTCGTAAAATATCTAATTAATTTGTTTAACCCTAATTACACTTTAACGATGCCTCTAATTTATTTATATAGTGAGCTATACTAGATATTACAAACTAGTTAGTCTAAATGGACATCATTTGCAACACATTAAGAGCCAAAGAAGGAATTCGGATAAGACGTATGAACACCATTTAGTTATCACTGTAGGTCATAAGATATGATAACTACCATGCATCTCAAGATTCAGTTCATTTGTGTAGTCCTAAAATGTCTAGGCTGTGCAACTTCTGCAGCCCCTCAATTCTATCACTAATGAGCATCACCATCTCTGAAAACATAGGTCAGTAGAATTGTTCGGAGACTAGAGAAACAATAAGGCCTCATGAAAAGACATGATCTCCTCCTTCGAAGACACTCTATCCCCATCAGGTGCACTCTAAATACATATAGTGCTACTCTTTTCATATAATTTGCTTATACCACTGAACAAGGTACTTGTTGTTTTTTAGATAATAAGCATGTCATATTTGTACCAAAGTTGTAAAATATTAAACAAGGGGCATCTATACGGTTGTAAAAATCATTTGTGCCCATATCTAGTTTAGGCTTATTATTTTGGGGGTTCTATAGTAAATGAAATTTTTCAAACAGGTTAGTAACTAACTGGAAATGCATATCATAGTTTTAAAAAGCAGCAGAAATAATTGCAATTTCTTGTGAGAAATCAGATATCAACCCAACAGCTTTTTGAAGCAGAAAATCACTAGATTTTCATTACAGCATGGTCAACAACTTTGACCACATAGATTCTTAAAAATACAAAAGGGTTGGCTAGCAGATGGTGCCAATATTTCTGAACTGAAAAAACATACTCGGCACTTGTCATTTCAATGGTTGTGTAATCTTTCCTTCTCAACATAGACCACATAGATTCTTAAAAATACAAAAGGGTTGGCTAGTAGATAGTGCCAATATTTCTGAACTGAAAAAACATACTCGGCACTTGTCATTTCAATGGTTGTGTAATCTTTCCTTCTCAACTTCAAGTAAACAAAAATGTTTACCAAATATAAGGGATGAGCTAACTTGTGTGCATACATTTTTGGGCCAATGTGCAACCAATTGCATGATCAGAAGCATTTGTGTCCGTAGAATTATTCATCCTATTTGCAAATAGTAAAATAACAAAATCAATGTGCCTATAAGTGTAACTCTGAGTTTAATGTATGCATTTTACTCTTCATCTCCCCATTCAAATGGAACTTTCTTTAATAGAAAATAGTCCAAACTCCAAAGGATGCGATACTTGACCAAAAGTTCAAATCAATCTTCAATAATAGTGAATATGCCGGGGTAAAGAAAGTTCTCTACCAGCATCCTGTGGTGGTTGCATCTCATATTTCAATGAGTGACAAGTTGACCCTACAAAAACTCACCATGACAAATTTCCTAGAAACTCAACAAGTTTGCAAAATATGCTAGTAGGATTAAGTCTATTCTTTGTCATATCATTGTAATCTCCCCAACTAGGAGATAGCCTATTTTCAAATAATTAAACACATCTCATCATACTTATTATATTTTATTATGCATTTGTTAGCTCTAGGGAACAATTAGCATACATCATACAAGGGATAATCAACATAGCCAGGTCTAATCCCTAATCAATCCTAATGATCAATCTTAGCAGAGATTGGGAAGTATCTTTGTTAAAGCACCAGAAAACCATCCTCCACAAGTAGTGCCTTTGTATGATGTAACATATGCCCATTCCACCGCAGGCCTTATCCATTGTCTTTGTATGATGTAGCACGTGCCCATTCCACCGCAGGCCTTATCCATTGCCATTGTATGATGTAGTACATGTCCATTCCACTGCAGGTCTTATCTACCTTGCGACGTATTAATACTGCCTTTCCCTAACAATTCCAACATTCAATCCTTCTTCGGGGCAATAGGAAAGATTAAAGATTAGGCTACCATATAACATGTATCTTTAGTCAGGTCATTTATAATAATCAGACGGAGTATATATATATAGAAGGAATCCTATATTATGTCACATTCCTATAACTTTAAGTCTTTATGTATTAAACAATCATAAGCAATAACATAATTCCGCTCTACACCTAGTAGTTCTGCTCTTGATGCCACTCCTCTGCAGCAGCCTGCTATTTTGCAACTGACCCCTCCTGTTCTGCAGCAGTCGGTTGCTGTCCCGCAGCAGCCTTCTACTGGCTCTACTGATGATTTCCATGCGGGATCCTTACCAATTGATTGTTCCCTTGATGGCAACAATGACATATCACTTGGACTATTGTTTGTCGCAAGCAGAAGGGGAAGTCCTCCCCGACCCCCAAGGCTTGGGTGTCCATAACCCTCCTTGAGTTGGGTCCGAGTTGTAAAAGGTCGGACAGGTCTTTTTCTTTTGTTCGACCTTGCTTGTTTCGGGCTTGCTCCGATGTGTTGTTTTTACTACCTATGGGATTTTCTTTTTGATAGTCTCTAACTATGTAAAGGGTCGGCGCCCTAGTTAACGCTGCTTTTTTAATCAAAAACATAATATGTATTATCAATGAACTAATAGGAATAGCATCCATTACGCTATATCAAGCATTCATAAACAACACAATAAGTATTCATTAAACTATGCATAGGGAACTCATCCCACAGACCCTAGTATATGATTGAATTTGCTGTGTATTCTTATTAATTATTTATGCTCTTTGGAAAGAGACACACCCTTTCACTGTTACCACCCTTTGAAAGTGTGCAACTCTTCATTATTTCTGCTCTTTGAAAGGGACACAGCCTTTCACAATCAGATCTACACTTCTCATTCCCAAATTATCCCCCCTTAAATGAAGTTCTCTTCTCCCTTTTATATCTCATGTTTGAGGGAGTCACAACTTTTCATTTCATGTCTTTTGACCATTCTTTAACTTAATTAAATTTTAATTATATTTAATTATATTCTTTTATATTTTAAAATAATTTTTTATATTTTAATTTTATTATTATTATTTATTATTAAATTCTATTTCAAAGTGGGGACATTACAATCATCTCTCTAGAGCAAGGAGCTTTTGTGAAATGGAAACAAATTTTGAATAGGAGCTTGGAAAGATGGAATTCAAAGCCTCTACTTCAAGGGGTATAAAAAATTTCTGAAACCTTGGTAATCATCTCTCACCTTTAGACACTAATTCAATTGTCAAATGGAAGAAATCTGTATGGAGTGGGCTTAAGAAGAGGTAACCGAGTGGGGTGATGGCCAGATGTCATCACTTTGAAAAGGAGAGGTCACAAAAACAAAGAGAAAAGAGGAAAATTGGAAGCCTATAGATCATTATGGAAGGGAAGACTCCCATATTTCAGATTAGGAGTAATAAATTCCTAGTGAGAGTTAAGCTCGTTAGAAAAGAGGGTCAAGAGGTTATAGTGTGGGTTTCTGAAGCAATTGGTGAGAATAAAATTATATAACTGAACTTGCTCATGAGGAAGAAGAGGATATTTACCAGGTGATGATGCTAAGGACAGAATGCATAATGCTTGGGGTGTTCTGAAGTGTGCCATAGGTAGAATTATGGGGAGAAGGATGGAAATAGTAGCCTTCCAACAAATGAGGAAAAGAATAATTATCCTAAGACTTCTACATATCATTTTTCTACTGATGTACAACTTTTAGCTTTGTTTCAAAGTAATAGGATGGCCATACACTGAGACCTGTCCATTTGGTACTATTTGTTCTTTTCCTTTTGAATGCTGGTGTTTGAGTTACTTGTCTTCTAATTGTAATTTTGTTGGGATTTCTCATCCTTCTTTTATTTCAATAAATTTAACCCTTATTGGAAAAGAAATAGCACTAAATACAAACCATATTTGAGTTACAAAATCACTGTAAGAATTTATAAAATAGCTATCTTTGTTTAAGAAAGGAGGCAACTATAATGTCTGATATTGTCAAGTTGATAATTCTGCAAACCAAGCTCTATAGCACATTTGAGCTTACATAACTGTTAATGATTTAGTCCAACACAGAGAATTAAAAATAATACTTATCTACATTGGCTCTTAGGTAAATTCGCTGAACATACCCATTGAGTACAGAAAAAAAGCTGGAGAAAGAGTACCTTTCTTCCAGTTCCTCAAATCGTTTAGATTTTATTTCCAGTTCCTGAAGCTGATTTGAGACATCCATGTTCTGTTTCTCAACTTCTTTTATTGCTGCTTCTAATTTCTTTTCTTCATCTTCAATCTTCATATAAGTGGAAAAAACCCATTTCATTGGAAGCAATATTACAAATTCCATGTTCAATAAATAGGACACCTACAAGAAATTGTGGAAGATAACTTTTGTTACACACCTTTGCTTTTTCTCGTAAGAAATCACTCTCACTAAGTCCATCAAGTGACCCTTCCTCCAGGCGCCCAAGACTTGCTTCATAGGCTTTAATATCCGTGGTAATATCTTCAAGTTCTTTATCAAGTTTTTCAGACATAACCCTCATGCATTCCAAACATAAAGGCTGATCAACCTGCAATTGAATATGTCCACTCAAAACTCTTCAGAAAAAGTTATTTCAATCAACGAAAGGTATACTCCTTAAGATTCATTCTGAATACTAAAATCAAATGACAAAATTAAATCAATTGTGATCCACAGAGTCCAGCAACACATCTAAACAGAGCAAGGTATCTAAACTAACCATTGCCAACATATAATACATAGAATTAAAGTTTGAAAAAAATCAGCATGCACATACACAATATTACAATGCACACTAAAACTCTCAAGAGAAAATGCACAACCATGCACTAGTGAAACAAAACAGGTCTCACCAAACAAAACAACAATAAGAATAAAAATGAAAGTAATTGTAACATACTTATAGATTCTATTTATGAAGAAGAAGAAAGGAAGCCAAGCAATAAGTTGAGGTCCTTCTCCATATTTGGAGGACGTGTTTTACTCCAACAATAACTGGTCAATTCATCACCATAAAAAATTGCATATATTGCATGCCAACTTATTGGTGAAAATTTCAACTTGGGGCACATGTTAGCCTTTCCGGAAGACCTCAATGACTAAAGGATTTTGATGAAGAATTTTACCTAACAAGTATCCTAATCTGTGCTGGTTTAGTTTTTTCTTCGTGTTCTTTTGTTTCTGTTCTTTTTGAACCCATCTATATTTTACAGAAAATATTTCCTTTTTTCACATTATTTTTCCTTGTCAGGAAAACAAAAAATGTATTTTTGTTACAAAAAACTGTTTTAAGCACAGAATTGAAGATGTTATAAAATATATGTTTAAGGAAAATAAACATATATGTACAACTCAGATTTAATGGCTCAGATCATAATCAACCCAGAAATAACAAGATTTAAACACCAAGTTCAGACCATATCTAGTGTAGTACAATTTCATCAGTCCCATTCCATGTACACCATTGTCATGTTCAGACCGAAGAATGCATATAAAATCAGTCTATTTCCCCTAGTGATCTACAGGATGGCAGATATTCCTACTTGTCTGAGATCTGTTCCAGTTGCACAAGATCCTTTATTGAATAAATCAGAACTGAGACAGTCAAACTTAGACCTTCCCTGTTAATGACCACGATCCATTCTTGTGACTTTGTGTCTGAGCTGCTTCTGCCCTAGTCTGTTTTCAATCTCCAAGTCCAAATGTTATGCAGCTCCCTCATTGAGCGCCAATGCTAATCTTTGCTCTGTTGAAGACAAAAGCAAAGAAAATTGTATTCTGCTCCAGCTGTAACTCGCTCTGAGTCCATGTCTGATCTCCTCAACTTCCTTGGGTGGCTCCTGTAGAGTAATATGGCTCAGACAGACCAGAACAAATATTGCAGCGTAGGTAACTGAATAAAATAATTGGAATCTTAAGCTGGTAAGGGCTACGTCCTATCAGGAGCAGACACTCAGGTTTTCATCTGAGTCTCTATTTGCATTTGTTTAATGCAGAGCGATGTACAACCTTTGATGCCTAAGCCTTCACATGAACCCTATAAAAACCAATCTTGTGCAAGTCAACCTCCAACGTAAACCAACCCAGGAGCGATTAATTTAAATCGGCCAGGATCAAGATTGATATATTTAATGATATTCACCCTAGTCAGCCCATTCAGTTATTTAATAATAATATTTACTAATTTATTCAAGGAAGAACAGCCGACTTAGCCCCTAATTGGGCACATCACAGTTCACCCATCCCAGATCTTGCACGTCCTCAAGCAACTTCAAACTTGGATATCCAGCTTCCACACCTTCCCACATTGCAACTTCAGTATCCTTAGCAGAGATTACCTCTATATAGTGTATCTGCCCCTTTCCCAAACACCTATGACCAGGTTGCCATGATTTTCTGCATGTGAAACATAGCTTTTTCCTTCACAACTCGTTCTTAGATACCTCCATTTGGCTTGGCTTGGCTTGGGAGGTGACATGCCCTTCTAGAAAGATTTCTTTGATTGCATAGTGATGCTTGCTTGGAGCTCAATTTGTCCTTAGTCATTGAATCTCCAAAACTCAAAGCCCTTTTGATGGTGTCTTGTAAAGAGCTTGGATCAAATACAGTAACTAACCCTTTATTAAGGGGCTCGGTCAGGCATTCCACAAAGAAGACTATAATAAGCCTCTTTTCTGATACATCAGAAATCGTTATTGCAAGCCTCTGAAATTCTACTACATAATCTTCCACCTTACCCTCCTGCTTCAGTTGTGCTAACTCTCTAAAATGAGTTTTTGGAACCTTCCTATCAAACCTTTCTATCAGCCTTTTAATAAAGTCCTCCAAGGCGGTGACTGGATCATACCCTTGTGTTGCAATGCCATGGTACCACCATTCCTAAGCACCTCCTTCAAAACGCAACGAGGCAAATTTGATAGCCTCTTATTCAAGAATTGGATTCAATGAGAAATATGTATCTAATTTCTGCAACCAAGCCCTCCTTTAGGAATTACCAACACCATCAAAAGTCGGAGTAGTGATTTTTCCCAAACGGTGTTGAATGTCTTTCCTCTCTTCACACCTTCTCCTCCTATGGGCATACTGGTTCAGGCCCCTACCTAGTTCTAATGCAGGGGTGCAGGGGGCTGGAAATCTACCGCCCCGGCCACTAAGACCATGAGGAATGATCTGCCCAATTGCTTTCTTCATTTCATAGAAGTCCCTGAAGGTCAAATCACTGCATATAGGGGCTTAAGGAATAGAATGCAATCATGAAATCTTGTCATGTCTTCCTCTGAATCAAGTTGTTCTTCCCCAATACCTACAACTGCTTCTTTGTCTAGAAATTCAGCCTTGAAGGTTATTGTACTTATTGTAGCTTTCCTACAACCAATTGAATCTTTTTCTCTACCAGAACTGCTGCCTTCAGCATTATTTTAAATGGGCCTATCAGCAATTAGTTGTTGGCTCATTCCTCTTAAAAGTTGAACCATCTCCATCATGGTATCCCTCACGCTGGTATGGATCTATCTGATCTCTCTAATGAATTCATGGGGATTCGCCTTTTCCCAGACACCCATTGCCTAATTCTTTTCCCATTGCTTGTATCTATGATCGCTGTCACACATCAATCCACAGGCTAGCGGAATGCCAAGCTCCAATACAGCTGAAATATACCAGCTTATGAAACAATGTATTTTGAAATAATATTCTTCAGATTTGAGGAAAATAAACATATATGTGCAGCTCATATTTAATGGCTCAGATCATAATCCACTCGGAAATAACAATAAGATTTAACACCAGGTTCAGACAGTATCTAGTTTAAGTACAATTTCATCAGTGCCATTCCATGTACACCATTGTCATGTTCAAACCAAAGAATGCATATAAAATCAGTCTATTTGCCCTAGTGATCTACAGGATTGAAAAAATTCCTACTTGTCTGAGATCTGTTCCAGTTGCACAAGATCCTTCATTGAATAAATCAAACTTAGGCCTTCCCTCTTAATGACCATGATCCATTCTTGTGACTGTATGTGCCTGAGCTGTTTCTGCCCTAGTTTGGTTTATTCAATAACTATTGTTTAATAATATTCACCCTAGTCAGCCCTTTCAGTTATTTAAAAATTTTATTTATTTATTTATTTAAAAAACACATTAGCAAAAAATATTAGGATAATATTGTAACGTTTCTATTCTCAATCTTTTCCATTATGGAAAGATCATCTTGTACTCTCTATTTAAGAAGTCTATTTAAGGAGTCTTTTGCATCCTTTGCATATATCAAACTATCAATTGTCATTTCATGGTATCAAAGTAGGATTGGGCCTAACTCCCTCACGAGAGGGCCCAGGGTTACTAGTTCGAAAGTTTTTTAATTTGTGGGGGTTTTCTGAGGAAGATTGCAGATCTGAAATTCATTTTTTCCTATCAATCGCATGCTAAAGTTCGCGGGTGCAGGTGCGGGTGCGGGTTGTGGTTTCTTCCACGTGTTTTAGTTTTCCTGCTGCGTGCAAGCTTTTGTCTTCTATGAGCGACCTATGTTTTGCGAAGGTTTTTTGTGACTTTCTCTAATTCTTTTGTGGGTTTGCTTAATCCATAGTCGTCTTCTGTTTTTTTTCCACAATGCGACAGGAGTTTCTGTTCATTTCTGCAATGCCCTAGACTCTTGTTTGTAGCCACACATCTGGGATTTAGGGCATTTTTTTGCCCTGACTGCTTTGTTCTTGAACAGGTTTTGCTATGCTAAAGGTGTTGAAGGGTTTTTGGCGCATGATTCTACAAATGTGAGGGCTTTTTTCTTCCTGCAAAAGGATTTGAAGGGGAAGCCTGCGTTTGCATGAAAGTTTTTTCCTCTCTTTTGCGCCTGGTTTCTGAGTTTTCGTGGGTTTATTTCCGCGGATGCGAAGGGACAATCATGGCTTTTTATTCCTGGGTCAGCGACTCTGCATATTTTCTTCTTCAATGCCTAGGGTTTTGTTAAGGCGGCTTTGTCTGATTGAAGGGTTTGTCAACCTGGGTCTGCCGCGCAATGACAAGATGTTCTTCTGTGTGATGAAGTGTTTTGTTGCAATTGTTTTGTGTTCCTGTTGCCACGTGATGTCTCAATTTTTATTGGTGTCTGCTTTTGCAATTCTTGGGTACTCTGCAAACTGAAATTTTTGAAGGGTTTTCTGGTTTTTTCCGTAAAAATCAGCGGTGGTTTTGGATGATTTTTTCTGCAAAAATTGTGGTTTCTTGCATCTGTTTTTGGGTCATACTACTCATCTGCAAGAATCGTGGTTTCAGTTTGAAAAGCTGCTCTTGGTGTCTCTAGCTACAGGGAAGGAAAGCTTAGTTACCCAATTTTTGGTTGGACGGATTGCAGTGGTTCAGCAGAACCAAGGAGGATCTTAGCAGCAAGTTCTTGTTGCAAAGCATTCTGAAGCGAAGGGGGCAGCCTACAATGCTTTCGTACCAAAAGACCTTTTGTAGGGTAGTTAGTACGATAACCATTAAGGGAGGGTATTATTATCATTTCAAGAAAGAACAGCCGACTTAGCCCCTAATTAGGGACATCACATGTTAAAAGTCTGCAAAGAAGAGCTGATAAAAACGCACAAAAAATGCACAACATTGGATCCTACAAATTTTAAAATGAAAAGCAAAGCACAGCTTACATTTAAGTGGTATAAACACAACCTGTGGCAACCATATTATTATGAGGTATTGATTGCCTATCAATATATGCCAGCTGAGCTTAAACTGGCTCAAGAAGCAGAGGCATTATCTTCATACACAGTCACAGCTGGGTCTAAGGAATTTGCTAAAGGACTTGAACCATGTGTGTCTGTATTTGCACTTAACTCCTTTGAAATATATTATGCTCCACAGGAGTAGGAAACACTGTAAAACAGAAGGTAAATTGTGATCAAATGCTTGAAGGTAGTTTGTAATTACATGCTCTTCAACCTTTAGCTGACCAATCTGCTGCTGTATAGAAACCTCTGGAACTCTGCATTATTATTGCAGTCAGATGTTTTTAGTTTATAACCAAGATAAAATAAGACGCTCAATGCATGGCTGCTGAAAATCCAAGCTTGCACACAAGCAAAGGCTTGTATGATGGAACAGTCATGCGCTGCCATGCTCTTAAAAGAGTTGGTGGGATTCTAAATTGTGAAATTTAGACCGATCTTCCCCATAGGATTAATCAAAGTCCAATTCAGCTTAAGGCATTAGCTAGTTTATTAACTTTTATATAAACATACATTATAGTGAATCTATTATTTAGTCATGCACCAACCTCCGTCTTTATAAGTGATCATAAACAGTTGACTTTTCAACTGGGCCATAGGTGTGTTTGACATGATTAAGGCTCTTACTAAGCAATTGTAAGCCACTTTCCACTAAGACGTGATTAATAGAAAAATTATTTCTTATGTAAAGGAAAATAATAAATCATCAAGTTTACTTTTTAAGTCTTGGCCTAGTCAAAAAACCTAAATGGCATAACAAACCATCCTTCTAAGAAGAGAAGGATTTTTTTCACTATCTTGTATATATGTCTATATGCACAAGTATGGGCTCACAAACACACACACACACACATATATACATGTACAATTTCAGAATTTGTACTTTGACCTTGTGACAAAGCTCAAGGTTAAACCAAGCCTTAATACTCTGCCTACACTCTCACAATAAGGCATGTGTGCTTATTCATAATTAGAAGGTACACCTATATTTGTAAAATAAGCATGAACGACATGACCACAAGTAACATGAATAAAATCTCCCAACTCGAACAAAATCCAGATCAACATGCCTGGCACCATAAAATTGCATTTGTACAATGATCCAAGCAAGGATATCTAATAAACTAGTATTGGCTGAGATCCTAGGATGTGTCATTTATTATTCACCAATAAACATAGTCAAATGCTAGGACATTGATTTTTAGAATCAACCGAAAAGGATTTATGTGCACCCTCAGGTCCAATAACTTAAGACTGAATTAGCTATAGACTTATAAAACCTATTTGGTGGTAAAGCTTGAGGAATTGCAGTCAACTCATCCTATTGAATTCAATCCATACTCAAACTCGAATCAAGCTAGCATCAGCGAGCAATCAGATGATGCGGGCCATTCTCCGCGCATCATCCTTCCATCTGGTCTCATTCATTACCGCTCCTTCTATCCCATTCCCCAAAGACAAGGGACTAGTCTCATTCATCCCCACCCCAGATCCATCTATAGTTATGGTGACTGCATCACCACTCCATCCATTAACACGATACGCCTTACACTAGAGTTCTTTTTAGGCCGTTCAGAGTAGAGAACCAAAGCAATATGATGGGTGTTGGCAGTAATATTGTATGTACGGGAATAATTAGTCGGGAATTAATTAGGAAGAATTTTATTAAGTGTAGTAATGTAACCGAGGGTAGGTAGTTATGGGTGCGACGGTTGTCCCTCGCACCCCCTTGGTACCTTTATATACCATGTGGTTGTAACCGAGAGGGGGGATTATTATGATTATGGTGATTGCACATATGTTGGCTGGCATTTGAGATTCATTGTAAACATTGTGTGAATTCATACAAGTATGGTTGTGCTTTCTTGAGAATTCATGGTGTTGCTTTTCTATTATATCTATTACATCTGTATGCATTAAACTGTTCACCCAGCGGGTAAACAATGGGAAAAACTTTCACATCTGGTCCAGGGAACACTTTTCTCGTAGATGATGACTATCTATAGTCCTCATTCTCCCTCGTGTGGCACTTCTGCGCACAATAGTGGTGTGGTGTTTGTGCACCTCGCCCTGTGGTAACCCTATTGTTCCGGCCAGGGATGGGTCTGAGTGGTCTGCCTCTGCATCCGGTTCCTCTGCTTCAGTTCCAAGGAATCCCTTCACTACCTGAACCATGCTTCTGATTGTCACTCTTATGTAAAGTGTTTCAAATAACAGAAGTCCATGTTATACTTGATTCTTTAATCCAAGTTTCTATCCAAATAAATATTCACTCAGTTATTAATGGGTACATTCTGTTGGCATCACACATAAATAATAAATGGTTTTAAATTAGCTTCACCATACAGATCTGCAAACATAGTAGAATTGGGGAAAAATAAAGTGTCGCACATGTTATATATACAAATTAGAGATAACTTGTGGGCCTGGACCTCAAGCACCAAAAATAACATACTAAAAAGATATAACACACCTGACAAGAAAATATATGTCCTCTTTAAAAAATCTAAACAGAGAGAGACTATTCCATTAAAAAGTTGCAGACCAGAATATTTTACAGCTGTCCTTGGTCATCCAATTGTCCCAACACCCCTTGCCAACTAAGTTACTGGTTTTGGTTCAATTTCTAGTTTGGGTTTGCTAGTTCAGTTCATAGATTTGGTTAAAGAAAATTTGGGGTTGGATTTATTTTGGGTTCCTCCATCAAAAAAGTCAAGTAGAGATAACTTGTGGACCTGGACCTCAAGCACCAAAAATAACATACTAACAAGATATAACACACCTTACAAGAAAATATATGTCCTCTTAAAAAAATCTAAACAGAAAGGGACTATTCCATTAAAAAGTTGCAGACCAGAATATTTTACAGCTGTCCTTGGTCATCCAATTGTCCCAACACCCCTTGCCAACTAAGTTACTGGTTTCGGTTCAATTTCTAGTTTGGGTTTGCTAGTTCAGTTCATAGATTTGGTTAAAGAAAATTTGGGGTTGGATTTATTTTGGGTTCCTCCATTGAAAAACATATACAAATCATAAATATAAACATATTTACAGCCTAAAAGTAGAAATGTTAAAAGGCGATCTAGAATATACACATTTTCTAAATTGTCAAGTCTAAAGGCAAAAATATTTATAAACCTTATACAATATTAATAAAATTAATATACAAAATAGTAATAAAGTTATAAATAGAGTTAATATTAATATATATTATTAATTTAAAAAATTATATCAATCACTACTTAGCATATTGATTACCATATGCATATCAATTACCCAAAAAAATCATACACTGCATCAAAAAAGGGCCATGCTGAGATCTTTAATTCTTTATTTTACAGCGTCGATTATAACAAACAAACAAAAAAGCTGTCATTGGGTGGGTTACATCTCTCCTTGAAACCACTAATAAACTAGCTTTGTTGCTGTTCAGATGGCGACAAATTGTTCTGGGCTCCACCTCTGTCCATTTGCCTGCCCCTCTTCTTATGCCAAATGATGAGATGTTGAATTTGACAGATAATATTTTCTTCCCAAAGAAAAAATATGCAGGTTATTCATAGAAGGAAATAAATATTATTTTCAGCCTAAAAAATTTTAGAATGACATTTTTTCTCTACAAAGATCCAGGATTCGTCTGTGTTCTATACATTTGCCCCAAACCCGCAGACAGTTTCTCATCCCCTGTTCAAATCCGCAGCCACACAAATCAGATCCAGACCTGGGACCTTTGCTTAACGAACTGGAATATTAGGTTGCCAAGAAAGAGGAGCAGCATATAGATACTAAAATTCAGCATGAAATGGTATGTCTCAAAAAGTACTTGACAGCAGTATAGCTCCAAAAGACATACAAAGACAAAGTAAATCAGCCTAAATGGGGTTGCGTGCAGTTGAGATAAACTACAGGCACTAAACTGTCCATGGATAAATGACCTATTGGGGTAGGGCTTGACTGCATTCATAATAATTTTCACATGAGTTATATTAAATGGGCATATCTGTTAAAATACAGAAAATTGCAGTTGAAATTCAAAATAGGTATCAAACTGTTATTGGCTAAGGCCCATTTATCCTACTAATTGACAGATGAAATTCATCAAACAGGCATATCTGTTACAACAGAGAATATGTATCACTCTGAATTCAAAACAATAACTTAATCCTTATTTTTCTGATAAAACTTTGTTCCTGCTCTTAGACTTTAAAGTCTAAGCACACATATTTACCTGTGTCTGAGAAGATACAATGTCAAAGACCCGATTCAAAACTGTTATGCTGGAATTAAAACCAGCATTATTTGTGTGGAGTGCGCTGGTAGAACTTCCAATGGAACTTGGACTATGAACACCGCCTCCTTCAGGAGAAGATTCATATCTATACATAGAAGCAGCTGCAGATGGCAATACAACAAATGATTCGTCCATTGCCTTTGTACCATGGCTGTCAGATCCAATATTAGCAGCATGCCCAGGAAAGCTTTTATCTGAATGTCCCAATGCATGATTAATAGACTGATGTGGGCCAGCTGTTGGAATAGACCCATGGTTATGAATTCCACTTGGTCGTGGCCGAGGAGGAAATCCAGGGGCCTTCTGCTTAGACAAAATGACAAATGAATGGTCCATTCTACTAGCTCCCAATACACTTGCAGTGCCATGGATTGATGATGCATGCATCCCTGTAAAAAATTCCAGAGTGGCCTGTCAATAAAAATTTTAAAAGTACAGGTTCTAATAGAAACAGAGACTGAAACAGTATTAACCAGAGTTGCCAGATACATCCCCTCCCCCACACAGATTCACATCTGCATATCAGATACCAGATGCAGATATAATTCTCCTAGGTGAGTTACAGACACTGTATAGAGATATATCCTTATACAAGCCCATATTTAGGCTGTATCCAATGCATCTGCATATCTGATTTAGGGTTTATAAAAAAACATTCAATTTTGCCAAAAAAAATGTTTGTTATATTTATATGTATAGTAGGGATTTTATAAATATTTGTCATATCCATATATTATTCCACGCAACTCTAGTACTCTGCCCACGAAAGAATAAAGTAGGTTAATAAGACTCAAAGGTACATCTAGGTTTATTAACTAAATTCTAATCAAGATTTCCAAACCAAACTTTACATCTAGGAAGGTAGAGCCAAATTGATAAAGCCTAGATAAAAAATCCATAGAGCTAAGAATACAAAACAGTCCTATAGAAGAAAAAGGTCCCCTTATAAAATAAATCACCTAAATAGTCAAGACAAAGGGATTGATGGAGAATTCTGAACTAGCAGTTCAAAACACAATGCAAACTCTGTATATACAAGAAAAATTTTGATATTTGATCAGAAACAGATCAGTTGTAATCTGTAAAACACCATACGAAGTATTCAAAACAGATTTGGAAAACAACTTTTGATTCCCTAAGTGCTAAAATCAACAGTTACGCATCAAAAATCACAACACCTTGAAGACAAGAAGTAATGTAATAAATCATTGATAAAAGTGCACAACCAATGACAAATGATGGGAAAGAAAACATGGACCTCACAAGATATTTATTGGTGGTCTATATGTCAATTATAAATTCAGATTGCAATAAAGTGTCATATTAAACCAGGATGGAGTGGGTAATTTGCATATTTATAGCAGAATTGTAAATGGGTGAATATGTCACTTACTGCAAGCTATATATTCAACTATGGCCAAACATATCACTTACATACTTCTTGCAGGACTTTCCATGGCCAAGCATCTCATCGACCGCAAGCTACATATTCAAGTATGGCCAAAAATGTGACTAACAGACAAAAGGTTCAAATGTAGCCAACATATCACCACAACTGGAAAAGGAAGTAGACATGTCATGGAAGAAACAAAAACACATCAGTTTCCAACCTACTGATTTTCCATTTATCCAAAACACTGTGTAGAATTTGTTCAACATGTTGGTATGTTAAATACAGTGTACCCTGGGGACAAGTCCCTAGGGTTTCTAAATGTTCCACGGACAGCAAGATCTTGGGAACAGAATATCTCCTTTGTTGGAAATATTGTTGTCATTAATGTCAAAGGAAGACCATCATCACGATCAATGATGAAGGCAAATGGATGAGATTGTTGGCAACCATTTTGTCATTCATGTCAAAGGTTTGAACGAAATCGTATAAAGGCCAAAGGTGAAATTAGATAATGATAATTAGATAAATGGAAGAACTTTGTGCATGATCAATGGTGAAATTCGTATATCCATGCTACTAGCAGTTTGTTGTTTGTAGACTTGCCTCGTGTAGTCAATTGGATCTATTTAGCCAAGCTTCACTTCAATTGCTACTTCTTCATTGATATGCATCACCTTCATGGTGTCTATGCTCATGGTGATGATTTGAACATCATATGCTTATCTTAGGAGATCGCACTAGCTTTGTGGAGATGGTGTTTTTGTGTCAAAGCTTAGCTTAGTTGGAGTTTCACCAAAGATTGTCCATCGCTCTTACATTCTAGGAATAGACTAGATTCTCTAAACCCTTCTTCTTTTTACATTCTAGGAATAGACTAGATTCTCTAAACCCTTCTTCTTTTTATTTCTTTTTCAATCCAAGTTAAAGAGAAAGCATCACTAGATTGCAATATTGGATGGTTAAGTTCCAGCAGCATTCAAGCAGTTCAAGCAAATTCAAAGTTCAACGTAAGTCCCTTTGTGATTCCAGAAAAATCACATCATATCACTAAGTTTATATTCAACATAAAGTCAAGACCTGACTATAGAAACCTTGGAATCATCTTGGTTGAACATATAATTTAGCATCCGAAGAGATTTTGATCAAGATAGGATAGAATGCCTTTGGTTTTTTATTTTGTGTTTGAGGTGAATAAAAAACACATCAACAGGGCACTAACCCTCAACTCCACTAGGGATATTGCCCTAGACCCCCACAGAACTTATTTGATTTCTAGAGTACTCTCCAAGTTTGAGTTTGTGAACTATGCTTTGAAGCTTGCCTATAGGTCCTCATCTACAATATCATCATCAAATTGAACAATCTTCCCTAATGTTATTTGACACTTGTTTTCCCTATTTTCTAGAAGATGAATTTTTCATTTGGAGGGTATGTAGTTAGTGTACAATGCCTATTATTATGTTTCAATAATATGGTTTATTTGACTATGTATTTGCAAGTGTTAGTGCTGGTGCCAATGCCAATGGCACAGTGTTTCTTCTAGTTTACCAATACCTACATCATCTAATATGGATGGTGATGATATTTTTGAAGACCCATAAGATGATGCTTGATCAGTGATGGCTGATAGTTGACATTTGACATTGTAATTATTTAATTATAATATATCATGACATTTGAGTTTGACTAATTGACATTGTAACAATTTTTATTTTTATGGTGGTTTTGTTTATTATACAATAGATGATGCTATGTGTGGTACATGTATATATTACTTATTTTTATATGTTTTTGTATGGATGAACCCTACCCAAAAAAAAATTTGCTCAAACTCGTTAACCAAACCCAAAACCCAAACCAGTACTGGGACCGGTAACTTAGAATTATTAAAAGAAAGAAAAGAGGGATGCCATCGAAGGTGCAAGCCAGTAAGCCACGGTGCAATTAAAATGTAACTGTTACTGCTTCAAAATTTCTTTCTCTTTTTCTTATATTAGATGCATAATCTTGTATTTGACATATTAATTTTCATGTGATTTTTAAATATCTTTATACAAACTTGTGAATCAAACATAAAGTTAGACCATTTATATGTATAATAGTAAGAATAATATGCATATTCATCTGTATATTAAGGTTAATAGGTACTTGTTAATATATTTATGCTTGTAAGTTTAACCTTAAGAATGCTTTCTTGTAAACTTTAGATACGTTGGTATAATCCATATTTATTTCTTGTTTTTGCCCTTCCCCCGTATATATCTTAGATGTCTATTTTTATTGGAGTTTTCATATTCCATTACGTTCTTTACTTTCACTCATCCTTATTATTTGTATTTTCTGTAACTTTTTGGTGTGTAATTTAATTGTTGCTTATATAAGTTAATTTGTTTTATCTTTTGGGTCTACTATCAAGGTCAATTTCTTACCACTTGTCCAAACCTCGTACTATGTGCACCATCTCCCTCCACCCTTCTTATTCTTTTTAGTCCATTTAGGTCTGTAACCAACCCATTTTCAGTCTCCTTACGCTGCCTAACATCCTGATGAAGGATCACGGAGTATGATCCAAAATGTTTATGCAAAAATAATTCACACAATCTGATTCAGAAGCCGCAACAGTTAAGTTTCATGGATTTTAGAAATCTACTTACATTGGTAAGCAATTAAAACAATTGTAATGGTTTTGTTTGTAGTCCTCTTTGACACTCTTAATAAAACAAGTCCTCTTAGATTAAATGATAATTATTTCTTGTCATACTTCTGCGGACTATACTGTGTCATGTACCCTCGATCATTATATATGGCATAAATGAAACAATTATTATTAGTAATTAATATAATATTTATCAACGAATAATTATTTGAAAATTATTAAATGTTTATTTATTTATTTAAATATTATTATTTAATATTTATTAAAATTTATTACTCATAATATTCTAAACAACAATAGCGTACTTACAATATCATCCATCATCGATACTCAGCATTCTCTAACTATATTGTTTAAAGAAGACATAGTCAGCGATTATCTTATTGCTGACAATCAGCATACAAAGAAAGATGGATATGGAACATAGATGAAAGAGGAATCAAGAACAATTAGGATATATTCCTAAGTATTATGTCGCGGCTAAAACAGAAGCTAATGTAACGTAAGGAGAGGATATAATAGGAATGGAGAGACCCAATGATATTATAACTATAATTGATTAAGATCAACTACGCAGTGATTTTATTAATTAATGCAGCGCTTTTTATTAACAAACTTCATTAAGTTTCCAATGGGTTATTCTCGGGCAAAGGTTGCCACCCTTGGGAGAAGGATGTAAGTGAATCAGATCTGAGAAGGAGATATATATAGCCCACCATCAGATCTGTCCTTGTTTGATATCCTTGATTGATTGATTGAATGACTGATGAGTAATTGATTGATTGAAAGAATCCCTTTGATTGTGTGATTTGAGGTATTGGTGAGTGATAATGTAATGAAGGCTAGTTTGATATATTGGTGAATGATGATTGAATGAATGCTGATTTGATAGAATGATTTGCTGATTGATTGTTTGCTTGATTTCAATGATTGGAAAGATGACTGAGAAATGATAAGTGATCCTTGAATGATTGGAATGATCTCTTTTATACTTCATTGGTGAAAGGGTCCCCACCTTTCACAAGGCTTGAGTCACTAACCTTCATTAGAATTGAGTCAACACCCTTCATTGCTATCTTTGAGAATAATAAATTATTTCCCAAGTTGATCTCCCTTGGATGTCCTCCTCAAATGAAACCTTCTCCCCTTTATATCTTCTAATGTGAGTGAGAGTCACACCTCTTCATCATGTCTGCCCTTTTGCAATGGTCACAACCTTTCACAATTACCACCCTTTGAAAGAGTCACAACCCTTCATCATCACTGCCCTTTAAGAGAGAGACAACCTTTCATTATTATTACCCCTTTGAAGTCACAAGCCTTCATCATTCCTGCCCTTTGAGAGAATCACAACCCTTCATAATTATTAGCTTTTAAAAGAGTGACTTCCGCATTTCCTTCCCATTCCTTCTTCTTCCATTTATCCTTCCTTAATTCCTATGCTCCATTATTTTTTTCCTTCCTCCATATCCTCTTTCAAATGAACTCTTCTCCCTTTTATATCTCATGTTTGAGGGAGTCACAACTCTTCGTGGCATGCCTCTTGACCTTTCATTAAGCCTAATTAACACATAATCATATTATAATATATTTTATTATTATTATTTTTATATTTTAATTTTATTATTATTATTTTTATATTTTAATTTTATTATTATTATTTATTATTATATCTTCTTTCACAAAGGGGACATTACATGCACTATTTTCCTGAATTGATTAAACAATGTCATTGACAATGTCTGTGTATTCTGCCAAAAAAGGAATTGTTTTAGAAAATTGAAATTTCTTTTATGATTTCTGAGATGCTTTGCTTTGTTCTGTTATTCGGTCACAGCAAAGCCAGCATGTGGTATCATGCACAATTACCAGGAACGAGAAATTAGCAGCAGCAAAGTGACAAGGAACAATGTCAGGGAGGTTGCACATAAGAAATGTATTTTCAATGGATAATGAACATATATAGAGAAAAAATAAATTTTATCACAATAAGCTGTAAGAAAATATTGAAATTTGAAAAAATAGAGTGGTATCATTTCCACCAAATCCTAGGGGTTAACACCCGATCTCAACCATTGGTATACAGCACACCTAGTGAGTTGGATTTGGTCTTTTCCCAATTTCACCCTGGGCGGGTTTGAACCCAGGGTTCCTCTTTGTACATCCAATTCTCCTACATTTTAAGTTCATAACATTCCAAATTTGAAATGTTAATTAACAGCAAGGTCCAATGTAGCTGTTTGGCTAATTTTATTTAGCAGCCACTGCTTAATTTTTGAAAGCTATTTTTGGAATCAGTAATTGCATGATTTTTTATTTTTCACCTTATTTGAAGCAGTTGTGAAATTCTAAATTTTATCATATAAATTATATTAAAAAAACAAATCTGTAAAAAAATAGGAAGGAAATATGTGCAACCATTTAGGACATTTTTTATCAAGCAGTGGCTGCATAATTTCAGCCAACCCCTATTTATCAAAGCTTAGTTTTAATCCCTCAACTGTGGCAACTGCACCATTATAGAGAAAATTCCAAATTATTTTTTACCCTTCATTAAAAAAAAAACATGAGACCACCAGCGCTGCCAAAGATTAAGCAGCAAACTTAGTTCAAGCAGCCACAAAGGACAGATCTGTAATCTAAATTTTGAATTAAGAATAAATACCTTGTAAACTACATGATACAACAACATCAACATTTTTAAGATTGTTTTACTTTTTTCCTGAGTTACCGGGTTCGCCCTCCTGGCTCCCTGGTCCTTGTCTGGGGTCCCGGTCCGGTCTGACTGTGGTCCGGACAGGGTCCGTGTTTCACAGGCGTGGTTCATGCCAGGATGGACCCGGGTGGACCCAAGTCAAACCCGGGCAGCCAGCAGCCAAAAAATGCCTTTTTTTGCAAAATTTGATTTTTTTTAAATCCACCACTTAAAAAATGAAAATAAACCCTAAAAGTGAGTTTTAAATCATAAGCTTGGTTCATTTCTCCTCATTTGTGTTGCAAACAAAAGTTTTTTGCTAGCAGGTTGAAGAAAGGGTGAACAAAGTTTGGCTTCCAAACTCAAATAGGAGTTGAAGACTGATTTTTGAAGCTTCAACAAGTGTTGCAGCATCATTTCCACACATTTGCAAGCTCCCATTGGCTGAAAGAGGTAGGTTTTTGAACATTTTTTTCAACTATTTTTGTTTCACAAATTGTCAAATATGAAACATTAATTGTTTTTCATTATTTTGATTTTGTTTTGAATTTGTTCATGTTAATTCTTGCCATAGGAACTAGAATGGCATCTACCTCTTCCTCCATTGGCACAAATGAACAATCAATCTCAAAACAAAGAAATGATCCAAATTCTCCCCTATGGAAGTATGTTGACATTATAAGACCGCTTCCAAGAGGTGGGGGATTCCGTTGGAGATGCTAAGGATGTGGTGTTGAACGTAATAATTCATATTTTCAGGTGGCAGGCCATTTGTGAGGAATACCAAGAAGAGCAATCAAAAAATGCCCTAGAAAAGAGGGTAAACCTATACCAAATGAGACGGTGATGAAATATATCTGGGAGCATGAGGCAGCAAAAGAGAGGGTAGCCTGCAGATTGAATCAAACGCACCAAGAAAAAACAAAGGGAATGCAACCCCCGTCTAATCCCAATGTTATAGTAGAAAACCACCCCCTTCTTTTCCACAACTGAACCTCAAAGTGAAGCACCCTTGACACGCAAAAGAACAAAGGGGCCTTTAGAAACCACATTTCAAAATGAGTCGAGACATTGCCGACCAAGATGTAGCAAGGGTTTAATGCCAATTGCCAATAAAATCAAGCTAACAATGTCACAATTGTAGCAGCCTAAACACCTAGAATATGTGCAGAAAATATGTTGCAAACCGAATGAGGTGGAATAAAACAGCATTAAGGGCACCATGTCAGCCCCACGATGTGACTATTGTGGCATCAACTATTGCATGATAAACAACATCACATAATCCATCTGCAATGTCTGCTCGTATTGAGAACCAGTACTAGGCTGCATGAGACCCAATTGTGGAGATAAGCAACTTTATACTCTTTACTTTACGTTTTCTTCAAATTTGTACCTCTATAGGTTTTGACCTAACTTACCGGTACAGGTTCGAGGATGCGAACCTAGTTCGTGGGTTCGGGCAAAGTTTTTTTTGCCTTTTGGGTTTGTGGGTTATATATATATGCAAAATTTTGAAGAAATATACAAAATTACAAATCTAAATACATTTAATAGTATGCTACTTCATCATTGATCAATGCCAAATGCCAATTGATAGTTTAGAATTTCAATAATATCATATTATGTCATATACTCATATGCCATATAATATATATCAATGTATCATAGATTCACATATGTCTAGGAAATGAAAATCATTCCAATTACAAAATTGACAATCAAAAATAATAATTGTCTTCTATCTTCAATGTTCATCAATCATCAAAAGGATCTAGATCAAGATCATCATCATATGCTCCAAGTTCAAATTCAAAATCATTTGAACCCAAACAAATCCCACTCCCACTAGGTCTATCAGCTATAGGTATCTCATCATCATCATCCAAAGTGACTCTAACCAAATCATCAATAGTTGCATCCAAGTTGGTATACTTAGGGGTTACATCCCAAAGCTTCATTGACTCTTCCTTGTATTGTTGTCCCTTATGTGTTAGAAGACGCAAATTGGAATGAATATAAACCAAGTCTTTTGCTCTTTTTGAAGCCAACTGGTTACACTTCACTGAGTGGAAAAAGGGCCCCTGGGGTGAATCCTATCCGGACCCATCATGAACCCAACACGAACCAAGACCCATGTGGACCTGGTCCAAGTAAGAGCCTTCAAACAAGCGAACCCGGTAACTAAGCTTTTGACCTATTGAAAAAGCTAGTAGTAAATCAAGCATTGCCAATCCATTTAATCCAAAAATATAGTTTACCTTTCCATGTACAATGAATCTGCTGGCAATTGCTTAATAGGAAATCAAACTAATAAAAAGTGCATTTTTCAAACTCCTCTTTTCCATGCAATTGAGTTTGAAGTAAAAATGTATCGTGAGTTAAGTTCAACTCACCTTACAAGTGCCCTCCATTACCATTAAACCACAATCCCTTGAGCCAACACTGAATTGGTTAAGGCAAAAATATTGTTAGGTACAAAGATGATGAACTATCAGGCCTTAACTGTTTGCAAGACGGAGATTTAATCACCGGGTAAGCAGAATTGCTTGCAAGTGACCAGAGTGAATCCACAAGGTAAGATCGTCTAGTAACACGGTAACCCATGGCACCCCTCCAATAACCAAAATTTGAACTTGGAGTTAATATGGATGTGGCAAGCATTTGAGACCTAAGCCTCCCCAGCCCAAATCAAAATATTGGGCCTTGCTCGTTTCGATGTAGAGGTTCAAATTCCCTGGTAGAATTTGTGTATGTCTATGTTGGACCTCAGCCTGAATTGAAATTACAGGTTGTTCTAATTTCAACATGTAAGTACGAATGGATAACTAAGAAGCCCATTCTTGAAGCTATAATTACCCTCTCAATAGAACACTTCGACAGCAATTCCATCATTTAAAAACCAATCTTCGGCTTCAACTATACATATCAATCCTATTTTATTGAAATCCAACTTGGCGCAACAAGCTGTGGTGTGATCATAAGGCCAAATTTCCATAGACAAGACTAGAATTCAAAGGATAAAAGAATTTCAAAACCCTGATCTTAGCGGTAGGATTCAGAGGTGAATTTTTCCGCGTAGGCCTCTGCCCCATTGACGGAGTGAGGGTGTCTCCACATCTTGCACTGCCATCTAGGAAGATTAGGATCCGCGTAAGAGCCTGTGCCTCCTTTGGATTTGTCTCTCTCCAGTTCTTTCATTTTCATTCAATCCACCCCAGTTCGGATTCCAGCAGAAACAATTCAAACCGAATTTGTAGCGTAAAGCGTCGGACAAAATTCAGTGTCTTTCAGATATTGGATAGTGAATTTCAACGGGCAGCATTTTGGACTCTTCATCATATGCCTGTTGGCATTCCTCTTTCGAAGACTTCCATAAAAAGATATGGATAATGTAATTATATCATCGCATAGCTGAAGTAAGCTTGCTGCTGTATGTATAAACCAAACAGTGATATTAATACAGAGATTTGCCTTGCTCCGTATTAATGTAGCCAATTAGGTGAACCACATAAATCCGGCGTTCCATGTCTCAGTTTGTTTGTGCCTTTCATTCTTTATTTCTAATTCTGTTAATTGTTTTATCCGCACTTCATATCGAATTGCTTAAGGCAAATATATTGTAAGGTACAAAGATGATGAACTATCAGGCCTTAACTGTTTGCAAGACGGAGTTGATTTAATCACCGGGTAGTAGAATTGCTTTCAAGTGACCAGAGTGAATCCACAAGGTAAGATCGTCTGGTAACGCGGTAACCCATGACACCCCTCCAATAGCCAGAATATGAACTTGGAGTTAATATGGATGTGGCGAGCATTTGAGCCCTAAGCCTCCCCAGCTCAAATCAAAAGTATTGGGCCTTGCTCATTTCGATGTAGAAGTTCAAATTCCCTGGTCAGATTTGTGTATGTCTATGTGGGACCTCAGCCTGAACCGAAATTACAGGTTGTTCTAGTTATAATATGTAACTATGAATGGATAACTAAAGAAGCCCATTCTTGAACCTATAATTACCGTCTCGACAGAACACTTTGACAGCAATTCCATCATTAAACAATTAATCTTCGGCTCAACTATACATATCAATCCTATTTTATTGAAATCCAACTTGGCTAAATTTCCTTGGACAAGACTAGAATTCAAAGGATTAAAGAATTTCAAAACCCTAACCTGAGCGATAAGATTCGGAGGTGAATTTTTCGGCATAGGCCTCTGCCCCGATGACAGAGAGAGGGTGTCTGCACATCTGGCACTGCCATCTGGGAAGATTTGGATCCACGTACGAACCTGTGCCTGTGCCTCCTTTGGATTTGTCTCCCTCCAGTTCTTTCATTTTCACACTATCCACCCCAGTTCGAATTCCAGCAGCAGCAATTTCGAACGAATTCGAAAGCGTAAAGGGAAGGACAAAATTCAGTGTCTTTCAAAAACGAGTGTCATTCTTGCAATATTTTTTTATTGTTATTTGTTTTCTTCGTCAGGACGGAAGAATTTTAGCCACAGTATTGGGCAGAGGTCGCATGGACCGAAGAAGGCCGCTAAATTTAGCGCCTTCTTGTGTCCGGCTCTTTAGGCTTTTCTTTTTAAAAGTCAATTTTATAATTTTATTTATCTAAGTAGGGGAAGAGCACCAGTAGTCGTGTATCATAACTTCGCGCTTTTCAAAAGTTGACATGACAATGTCAAAAACGTCTAAATTTTTTATAGCACCTTCTATGACAAGTTAACTGCTTATAACTAAGGTTTCAGGTCATCATCATCATTTTTTATAGGTTTTTTAAACTCATTTATAAAAAGTGTTCAAAATGTCCATTTTTGAACCTCCTACTAATCATAGTGAATTAGCACACCCAGTCTTTAGTTACCTTTCACCTAATAGTTGAACATATTGTCACCTAAAAAATTCACCCCCTAACACATATGAAAACAATTAACATTATATGGTTGAACATTATGTTATTAATAATTAAATAAAATTAAATCATATCCATTATTTACTCATTGAATAGTCAAACAATTTCTATTAAATAAGTGAACGGATAAAAACTAAAAACTAAATAAAACTAACCTAATACCTACTCAACCCTAATATTTTCTATCCTCCACAGCCTAACATTCCCCAAACGTTGCCGCCATTGTTTGCGTTTCAAGAGCCTGCATCCTCTGTCACCACAGGAGCTACCATGAACAAAGACATGGCAACCAGAGCGACCAGGGCAGGGCATTCAGAGACGTGGCCTGGGAAATACGTGGTATATTGTTTTACAACTTTATGTTATTTTGACTGCATTTTACGTGATATCCTTCTCTGTTTTTTTTTATTTTGACTGCATTTTACGTTTTGCAGCTTTCTCCTCGGCGTTCCACATACAATGTCGATGGCATCTGCAACTGTGTCTATTGACACAAGAAATAAAATGGTTTGCAACCCTTTCGAGCAAGTAAGGTATTTACAGATCTTACGAGGCAACGACCCATGTTTGAATTCGAACATTTGTGCAATATTTTTCATCTTTACCTGTCATTTTCCTCTGTACAAGGCTATTTACTTGGCAAAAAGCTTTGGCTAGGGTTACAAATTTCTTGATGTTGATTTTTGTCTCCTTCTATGCATTCTTGTTGCTATTTACTTGTCAAAAATGTTTGGCTAGGGTTACAAATTTGCAACAGAGATTTAACCCTAGCTTTACTTTTTCTGAAGGGTTGCATTTTAGATCATTTTTTGAATACCCAGTTGGAAATTTTTGAGAGTTTAGATGACTTGGAGAAATAGTTAACTGTGTTTGTAAATTCAGAGCCCTTTGGTGTTGACGAGTTTAAAATGTAAATTATTTGTACGATGTTGATCTCCTGGTTGAGGTTGTTGCATGCAGAAGAGGCCTCTGAGTTGAGCAGTCTCATGTATCGAAATTGCACCTGTCCCCATTATATACTAACATGTTTTTCCCTGCATTGTTTCTACTTTTTCTTTTAATACGATTCCTTTTAGATCTTGTGATTGGATTGCTAAACTGGGGTTATGTAGCTATTCCAGAATGTAAACATCTGGCCTCATTTTTCTCTGTTTTATGCTATAGTGAGACTTTGTTTTTTAACAATGGGGTCCCTGGGGGTTACTGCACTGTCAGCAAACAATAATTCTATGAGCACTCAAATTTTTAGTGGACTTTGTAGTAGTTTGAGGTGTATAGAGTTGTACACTCATAGTACTCATGATCAGCAGCTTCACTTAATTCCCTTTCTCTAGAAAAGTTAGAGTTTTGTGCTTTTTTAACAATGATGCAAAATATCAAGATTTACAAGGTTCCTGGGACACAATTTTGGACAACTTTGTAGATGCTAAGATGAATAAAATGTCTTAAAATGGTTACACAAGTATTCAAGTTCATCCCAAACAAACATTAGCTTCAAAGTATTATTTGTGGCTCAAAAAGAACATCATAAGTGGTACTTGCAGCACACACAAAAAAAGACCTTATTCAACTCAATTGGATGCCAAATGGTGTGCCTATCACATCCCATAAATTTGTGTGGT